>NC_044927.1:12099932-12233996 GCF_003576645.1 Ipomoea triloba
TTCAAAATATAATAATAATAATAATTCTTTCAATTTCTTTTAAAAAAAAAAAAAGAAAACAAAGGGTATGAGAGGAGGGGCAAAATTGTCTTTACACCAACAAATTGCCCCTCCTCTCCACCGAATTGCAATTCATGGGGGGTACCTCATGAATTGCAATTCATCATTTGGAAGGAATTGCAATTCCGCGAAATTGCAATTCCCTCCAACCAAATACTGTAGTTTGGGAATTCACTGAATTGCTCCCCCCAAACTACATCCAACCAAACAGGCCAGGGCCTTGTCGGCCACCGCTTGCTGACGACGGAACGCATCGTAAATTTCAATTAAAGGGTCCTCGCCAACAAACAACATAAAAGAAAATCCAATATCACCATTAGATTTTGATTAAGAACAGAAACTGGCATAAAAGCTGTCATGCGTTTATTAAGATGAAAGGTATGGGATTTTGATTGAATAGTTGACTCAGCCCCTTGTTGTTAGACGCGCATCCGTTTTCTTGCTGCGTTATGTCTTTGGTAGGCTTTGTCGGATGAATTTGAATTTTGCTTGCTTATCCCTTCAAAAAGTCTTCTAGCAATCTGACAAGTATGTGCCTTGTAACTTCTAGCCTCCAATTGTGACTTCTTACACCTTCTGGTAGTGTAAACATTTTACTTGTTCACTTTTGATAAATCAAATATTTCTTTTCAATAATTCACTTTGTGATTCTTGCTTGAGCTATAAATAATTTCCACCGAAAAAATCCTTGACTTTTTCATAAATCAAATCAGCTCCAAGTAGAAAATATTTGATTTTCTTCCTTCGAATTTCTTCTCGCCGGTACAGTCATCCTCTTTCCATTTTTGGAAATCATCCTCATCCTAAATTGAATTGAGGTCATCCCGTTTTCTAATTTGGAAGTCATCTTCATCATGATTTGGAATTGAAGTCATCCTCATCTTGATTTATTTTCCAATTTTTGAAAGTCGGCATCTTCTCCTTCAATTGATTGAAGTCATCATTTTCTTGATTGAGATGTCACTCTCTCCAATTTTGCAATGTCAACCTCATCCTCTTCAATGTCATCGTCTCGATTTCAATGTCATCCTAATCAATTTGATTTGAGACTCATCCTGATTTCAATTGATTGAGGTCATCTTGATCGATGTTGATGGGGGATGGGATAAGGCTCGGTACTTGGAGCTCGGAATAGAGGAAAGGACGACTAACGGGAAGGACTAAGGCTCGGGATTTAATATTCAGAAGAGAGAGAGCGGTCCGATCGACATAGGAGCTGTGGCCAAGTGAAGGGGAAGGTCGGTAAGGATAAGGCGGTGCAATGAAGGTGGTTTGGGAAGTTTCCTAAAGGAGATGGAAGGCAGTTGCAGATTTTGTGATGGAGATATGGAAAGAAGATCAAAATAGATTAGGAAAATATCCCAAATGTAATAAGGAAAGGAAATCTTAAAGCATTTATGATAGTTTACGGTTACCAAAAGGGAGAAATCCCTCCTAACTTGTATAAATAGAGGTGTAAAGCCTTGAGAAAGGAAAGCAACTCAACATCAAACCAAAAACTCTCTCAAGACATTCTACCACACATGTACCCGACTCATACAAAAATATAGTGGATTTCGGCTTGGCATCACCCAAAAAGGCCCATTGTTTTCAACTTTTGGTTTCTACATTAAAATTCTTGTGTTCTATTTATTTTTTCCTCGTCGAAGAGGTCTCCAAAGACCCTTAGGGGCTGGAAGAGTGATTTTGAGGACAAATTAACTTACTGGATAATGCATGCAAAGGATAGCAAAAAGATGACGGCGTTCCATTCATCTGAGGCCCGAAGGCCGGATAATTACATTTAAAATAAAATGAAGGTGCCAATGGTGCACCCCTTTGGCAAAAGGCAGCAAAAGAAGGGCTATTATAGGTTAAGCCCCAAACCTACTTGGTCGAAGGAACAACCTCAGAAGAGACAGTTGGAGTGGCCGGTGCAGGAGCGAAAGTACAGTCGCAGAACACTTCCCAAAAGGCCGCGATAAGCCGATAATCAAGGTTGTGTTATTTTTTCCTCTATTATTTATTATTGCTTCCTCCATCAGTTCGTTGGTATATCACATTGCAAATCTAATTTTAGCTCTGAAAAAATTCCCTTTAATCTTCATCTTGAAGTGTTCAAAATAAATCTTCCATTGCATCAAAGAGTTGGATGAGACCTTTTATAATTCCGTTTTATTATCGAAGGCAACAATAAAATTATCTAAATACCTCAATCTCGACATGATTACACCTGCAGATCTCTATCAAACAAATTTTACTACAGAAGCTCTTAATTTTAATTCCTCACTTTTACTCTTTGATGTAAATGCAACAAGTAATATTATGGTACTTTTACGATGTAGTCCCTTGAAAAAAGAAATCTACAACAAGAATTTGAGTGTCATAAGTAAGAGTTAATTAAGAGTAAAAATGAGGACCATGTAGTATCTTCCTGATATAACACACCATGTGAACAAAACAAAAAGAAGACAACTCTCACTAACAACAATATAAAACCCCTCTGCTTGCGCATGCAACTCATTTGGTTCATGGGTAGTAGATTGCGGGTAAAGACACATGAGCGAATCTTGGTAGTCATAGTGTCGGTGTTACACTCAGTGAAGTGGACTCCTTGTGGGCACTAGACACCAGTCCTCTCACCTAATGGGTCGCTAAATCACCGTAATTCAGCCCTACATCCACTATCTTGTCAGGTTAAGGTGTGGGGGCGATAGAATTTTTCCTTTGGTGGGCAAGTACAAAAGCCCTCTCATTTTCGACTATTAAAGCCACCAAACACCGGCCTTCCCAACTAATGGGCCGCTGAGTGACTATGATTTACCCCTCCATTATCATGTCGGACCGGGGTGTAAGGACGAGGAAATTCGCCTTTTGTAGGTTCTAATATTCCACTATTAAAGCCAAATATATAGCATAAAAGGCATTTGTCATTTCAGACCAAGTTGTGGGGGTCTTTGAGGATGAGAAAATTTCGACTTTTGTGGGCAACTACAAAACTACTCTCATTTTACACTATTAAAGTCAAATATATACCAAAGACATTGTTGTCTTCAATATTAAATGGTAATAAAAGTCAACTTGTGAATCTCTAAGAATGCATGTGATAGTTAAAAAGCTAAGTCAAGGGCCAAATTGTTAAAATCAATATATACTTTGAATGAATCATTTTAATAATTTTTCTGGAAATAGTAGACATGCTGTATTGTAGAAATATTAGAAATTTGGATAAAGAGGTTAACACAATGGGATGAACGTACATGATATATGCTATTGTAGACAATGATTTTGCTACATTTAGAATATTCCCATATCTACAGTAATATTTGGTACAGACATAATGCCTATCACTTGACTAAGGCCACCCATATCAATGCGTATTGTGGAGTTCATGTTAGTTTATTATCTTGATGGTGCAAAGCAGAACTGATGTGGAGGCCAAATAAAGATGAAATAACTCTCCTACAAGTTCCCATTTCATGTCAGAAAAGGGAAGAACTAAAAAAAAGAAAAGGGCTCCCAAACTCGCACTTTGGGCGCAGCATTGCGTGTCCACGCACCCGTTGGGGCGCGTCTGGCGGCCACTTTGACTAAAGTCAACCTTTTTATTTTTTATTTTTAAAATTTTTTTTGTTTGTTCCTAGATTTTATTTTATTTTTTTCTTTTTTTTTTTCATTTTCTTCTTCCCACTTTCTCTTTCCTAATCACACTTACAAAAACCCTTTAAAAACCGTGAAAAAAGTCCACGATGCTCTAAGTAAAATACACAATTGTAGCAGAGCTACAAAAAGTACAAAGAAATTAAGATAACTGATAATTAGTACAACATGCTGTAGTTTTACAATAAGAAATTTAGGTAGAACTTAATCTATTCAACAAACAAAATGCTAAACTCTCATCTTTAAAGACACAAATTATATATATATATGTAATCCACTTCCGTTTGAATTAAAATATTAAATTAATAGTTGAACTATGCTTTTATATTTTATCCCTTTATATTATTCCAAGTAGAAGAAGTGCCAAGAAATTAAGATAAGAGAGTTTCTTAGTAGTTAAAGATCTGGAAGATGGGGAGTGGCGCTGCGGCTGCCCACCGGGAAACTGGGCGCTTGGGGACTGGTCACCAGGGAAGTGGGCACCGACAGTGGAGGGGGAGGGTTGGGCGACAGGAGAATGGGCACTGGATGGCTTGCCGACAAAGGGCTGAGTACCGGGAGACTGGGCACTGGTATTCTGGGCACCGGAGAACTGTCCACCAGTATAGCTCTGACCGAAAGACCAGGTTGAAGGTGCGACATTGTTAGAGACTATAGAGAGGCCATCACTCGTGGTGAGCTTGAAGGACAAAGCTTGTCCATTTAGGTAGACATTACTCTGCCAGTTTTGGCCCCAATTGTGCGACATCGGTAACCAATTGGTGTTGGATCCCTTGATAGAAACAGACACCACATCCCCTGCTCCTCCCACGTTGGTTATGAGTACCAGATTGTAGAAGGAGTGACCTGTTATCGTGAATTTGATTCCGCCACTCTTCTTGCAAGGAACCCTGATAGATGTTTCTTAACTCAGTATATATTTAATTTGACCCAAAAAGTAAAACCCTATTACCTACCTTCTGTATTGAACAGGGACAATTCCAGCTCTGTACTGAGCGATATGCTGGAAAATTGGCTGGGAGAGATCAAAGTGTTTCAAGGGAGAGTTACACCATCCTCCCGCATCACTGGGTAGAGTACTAGGAGGGCAGAAATTTGTGGCGGTGACCACAATTGATCCCGGAAAACACTGCTCATTATCGCCGGCACACTTGATCTCAAAACACGCGCCGCAGCTTAGTCCATCGTTGAAAAGGGCGGTGCTTAGTGCAGCATTGCTTTCTCCATATCCTTGCCCATACAGATCTCCATACCCACAAGCTCCACCTACACCATCAAGTAATTAACCATTAAACCTACTGAATTGAATTGAATTACTTAGGTATTGGTTTCTGCCTCTTACCCATTGTACCGGATGCATCAGCGCCGCCGTAGAATGTGGCGTGGGCGTCGGACCATTCCTCGCCATCGGAACCGCTGGCATTTCTTAACCTGGCCATGGATGAAAGCATGAGGAGTGTGAAAATAGCTAGGGTTTCCATTTTCAGTGGTTTTGAGAATTCTCAAGTGAAGAAGATGAAGCAGGGTAGGGTGTTTGAGGTTTGTGACCTGTGACTGATTGACACATGTACACGTGGTGGATTCCTGCCGGGAGTGGAGGAGTTGCAAGTAGGCAAGTAGTGTGTAAAAGTTGGTGCAATAATTAAATAATGGGGCTTCAACTTTTATAAAGGTTCCATTGTCATTTGGGAAGCCTTTTACTCTGACACTCTCTGCCGACCAAATTATTTAGAAAGAAAATACTAAACTCTCAAATTCTATTTTATATTTTTACATTTTCACTCAAAATGTTGATATTAATATTTTTTTTTCAAATGTACTAGATAAAAATAATTTATATCTTTTGTCACGCTTAATAAGTAAAATTGAGAGAATATATATTGAGAGTTCAAGTAGTACAACTTGACGGATACACCAACTAGGGTACCCGACTCGGAAAGCCCTGGTATCTGTAATCTGCCGACTGGCTAGACCTTCCCAGCTTGTGGTTAGGGTTGAAGGACCCGAGTGGCCTGGCTGATGGAGGCAATCGGGAGGAGGTGACCGACTGAGTGCGTCCCTAAAGGCGGCGATTACGCAAAATCTAGCATTTATGACGGATTTAAACGAATACTTAATTTGCTTGCCCTTTTGGCAGGCTTCACAAATTTTGTCTTTGTCGAACATCATATTTGGTAGTCCCTCCACCAAAGTTCCTCTAGCTAGCTTATTTATGGCGTTGAAGTTGAGATGGTTAAATTTATGATGTCATTCCCAATATAGGTCATTCTTATTTTTAGCTACTAGTACACATTTGGCTTGATCGATTTCCATGCAACCATGTAGATGTTCTTCTGCCTCTCTGCAGATAGAATTATTTCTCTATTTTCTTCATTGATCATGCAACATTGATTTTTGGAGAATTAAACTTTGTAATCCTTGTCACAAAACTGACTTGTGTTAAGCAGATTGAACTTTAATCCTTCGACATAGGAGACATCATGAATTATTAATCCGTTCTTGATTATATCTCAAACTCCTTTAGTTCGGCCACTAGATCCTACTCTGAAGATTACTTCAGGACCATTTATTTCTTTGTAGTTGCTCAACTCAAATTTATTTCTCATCATGTGTCTCGAGCAACCTATAACTGGTTAAGTTAATCCTCGGTCCTCTATACCCATTGAAAACCTTATAGTCATATAGGATGGAGCAAAACTTTTGGGACTTTTAATTTTAGGTGCATATATTTTCTGAAATTGGAGTCTTGGCTTATTGGTATGCACCATAGTATAAGACATTTGCTTATGTCTATGATGCTGTTGAAATTGCGCTTTAGTCATCAACTCATAGTCCATAAATCAGTCCTCATCAGAAGGAAAAATCCTTCCTACACCTCTCATTGACCTACTAGATGATCTCTGAGGTTTGACATACCCTCGCCTATCATTCGAGTAAGTATTCGTCCTACCCTGAGGTTGACCTTTGTGTCGCCTTTGTGAATGATTTTGCATCTGGTTATTTTGGAAATTTACCCTTGATTGGTTATTACCTCTTGGTTGACCATTCTTGTAATAACCATTATAGTTATTTGAACGAGGGTTATACCGAATAGTGTTCTTGACACTCTTCGGGTTATAATTTGAGAAACTTCCTTTCAATGATTCCACAATTCGTTGTTCAACCTCATTATTTGATTGGCTCTTGACACTCTTCGGGTTAGTCATTGGCTTGGGGTACAGGGTTTGACATTGAACAAACACAGAGTTTAAACCTCCACTTATAGAAGGGCTTGTGGGTTTGGTCAATTCGACTTATGCTAGAGAGCTGGAATTGTAGCCAGTCCGGCTCTATTCCCAGACGATCAAAGATCGTCTACCATTCAGTCTATTATTTTAGACGAATTAGTGTAAGAAAGTGATTCTCAAAATTCAATAGAAAATGGAAATAACAACAGAAATATCCACGAAGGATAATTACACAGGAAAATAAAACCTACACAAGGTTGAATAAACCTGATAAACAACTTCGGATGAAACTGGACGATCTCGGGTGGTTGGAAGCACGAGTCGTGTTGCCACTATCCTTAAAACCTTATTTATCGCCTACAAGGGTGTTGGAGCATTGCGATCTAGGTTTCCCAGGATAAAACGTACTACGATCCAATCGTTTGAGCACACAAACTTGGATCCGGCGAACTAGGACGTGGGATGAACGCAGGTGGCTAGAAGGGATGATGAGCAGTGTTTTGAGGGAGAAAAACTAGTGTACTTTGTGTGTTTCTTCGTGTCTTCAAAAACTGCTGTTCACCTACAAATATATAGTAGAGGAGAGTGGATCATAACATTAATCATGGCATTGATAATCCATTAGTAACCTCCACCCACTAGCAGAAAATTAATTCTGCCACTAACCAACATTTACACCCACTACCAAGTCCATTATTCACAAAATAACTCTGAAAATAATGATTGGAAATTAATTTCGTAATATCAAGAGTCATTTTTGAACGGACACAATAGGTGTAACATCGCGTTCGAGAGGTCACTAGAGTCGTAGTGCGAGACATGGTCCAGTCTGCGAACCATCGAGACATCGCACGCGCGCGCCAGCCCGGGCCGCGCGAAATCGCACTCGCATGCTAACGCGAGAGGTCGACTCCGCTAACCGCAAGACATCGAACTACCTCTCGCCCCCTCTCGCGAGAGGTCAGTTCATCTGGATGTCTCGAATGATCATGTGAGAAAATATGGCATAACTTAGCCCGCAGGTGCCGGCGTACACGAGTCAAGCCTTTTTTGGCTCAGTTTGGGATTTGATTTGCACCCCCTGCGCGCGAAAGAGAGCATCTATGCCATACAAGTCAATTAGCCTTAAAAAGCCTCTTGTATTTATAGTGGAGCAAATTTTCCTTCCCAACCAATGTGGGACAAAGCTTCACAAGCTTTTCCTCACTTCAAATTCGATCTCTAATGGGTCTACTTTGATAACCAATTTCTCATTCACCCATTATCCATTTTGAGCGTACAATATATGGATCTCTTCGTCTCACTACGAAGAACCCGAATCCACTTTGACCCGACCCAAATCGGTTGTGGACCCCACTTTAAATTGTACCACAAAATGGCCACTTAAATGCCATTTTAGTGCTATTTTTCCAACAATTAGTAAACGTCATAATTACCTCACACAATTTTTGCTCTCTTATTTCTCTTGCTTTGGGGCCTTTCTTGGCCACATGTCGTGCTTTGATTGATGTAGGCACGGGGGAAATTACCCTTCGTTTTGATGGAAACAGAGCAAAGACCGAAATGATCAATTGTGTGAAGGAAGGGAGTTTTGCTTCAAAACAAATGATCAAGGTGAAAACTAAGACCAAGCCTAAATGTGAAGGATAATGATTGAAGGGGCAAAAGTTGAGTCTAGCCAAGGACGTTAAACATGGCGTTTCTTGGGAGGCACCCCAAGATTATCTTGTGAATATTTGTTCTTGTTTCTTTTGTGTGTGTGTATGTGTGTGTGTGTTTTTTTTTTTTGTTGGTTTTTGTTCTTGGGACTTCTTTTGGGACTAACTTGCAGGAATTGTGTGGAAAATTTGGTGAGAAAATGGTGTCGAAAATGATCAAAAGTGGAGGAGAAATGTAACACCCCGATATTTTAAACAATTCTTATGTCAATAAAATATTCTTGAGAATAAAATTTTATTTTTCAATCCTAAATATTTTAACCCAAATACTTTCAAAAATAAATTATTTTGCTCACATTCAAATAAATTATTTTTACCTTATAATTTTATTATCCAAAATTATTTAAAATAAACTCCTATTTTATTAAAATTTTAAATTAAAATTATATATGTAATTTTACATCATACAAGAAATTTTCGTCAAACAAGTGTATAATCAAATATTTTAAACTCTTTATTTGGAATGATTTGGTACGAAATATTTATATATTTATTTATGGTTTTAAAAGCCCTATTTAGGGGATAAATTTATTTATTAAAATTTTGACCTAAAAGTCTATCCGAGACGAACCTATGACCCTTATATTATTGTTTTGAGTCTAAGTTGAACACAAACTAAACCTAAGCTCTAGTGGTTTAATTTCCGGCAATTTATATCGTGGACCACGGTACATAATGCATTGTGCACCCCGTACTAAAATGAGTTCTGTGTATTCTAGGTAATCGTTCTGTGTATTCTAGGCAATCATTTTGTGTATTCTAGGCAACCGTTATGTGTATTCATGTTAGTAACACATATTGTATTGTGTTTGTGCATTCGAATGTTTAGGAGGATGAGTTCTGTGTATTTTGTGTATTCAGGTTATTAACACAGGTTGTGATATGAGTTCTGTGTATTTTGTGTCAATATTCTGTGTATTCATATTATTAACACAGGTTGTGATGTGTTTGTGCATTTGAATGTTGGGAGGATGAGTTTTGTGTATTTTGTGTCAATATTCTGTGTATTCTGTGCAAACGTTCTGTGTATTATAGGCAAACGTTATGTGTATTCTAGATAATGATTATGTGTATTATAGATAATGAATTATCTGGAGTCATTTGCGTCCGCGTCCACTAACATCGAAACGACGTCGTTTTGGACCAGGGTCAACGATCTAACGATTGTTAATTTCCCAAGCCTAAAAAGTTCTCCATGATCCCAATTTATTCAAGCCCAATTATTTTAAGCCCAAGACAATTTTTTTTTTTAACCCTAAGTGTGTATATGTATATATATAGGATTAGGATCCAGTGAGACCACCCTAGTTAAATGAGATTATGAGATTAGATCTTGATCGTTCTTTTTTTGTGTGGGATGGTTGAGATTAATATGGTATTTTTTTTATTTGGGCGTTAAAATTAATTAGAATCAGGGTATCTATGTAATTTCTTTGAGTTTTTGCATCTTTAGAATTTCTTATCCCGTTTATATCGCGTTTATTTCCTTCTCATCCCTTCAAGTCCACCACCCCACACGGCCACACTCTGCTTCACACCCTCTGTCACTAGAAACCACCGAGATCGATGCTTTCCCAGCTAACCCTTCATCGCCGGCAAACCCATTACCGACATCGTTTGACTCGTCTTTCTCTGACGCTTCCGCAATAGCTTTCGGAATAGAACAATAGATTCGTAGTTCCAAGGTATGCAGTTTACTGAATTTCAAGATTCAATTTTTTATTCCTTTTCTTTTCAGATTATTTCTCCACAATGAAAATCGAATGCCATCACAAAATATTATTATTATTATTATTATTATTATTATTATTATTATTATTATTTAATAATCTAATTTTATTTAGAATAGTATTTCAAATTTTTTATATATTATTGTTACTTTTTAGGTAAGGGGGTTTGGTTTTTGCAATCCCCGTGCTAACTTACTCTGTTTTTGTCGTGGGCGCATGGGCTATATATATATATATTTTTTTTTCTGGCTGAGTTGGGTGGCGCTAGGTGGCGCGATGGTGGCGATGTGCATTGAGTGGTATTGTTTCATGTTATTTTGGGGTGGGTATTGTTCGCGAGTTTGTTATTTTGTTGCTTATCATCGGTGATTCTATATCCTTTCGGTGATTTTATATTCTTTCAGTGATTGCGTTTTTGGCATGCGGTATGTGCATTGCTGTTTTTGATAGAACAAGTGTGTTCTGGGCTTCCGCTTTCATGTCATGTGTGTTTCTTAGTGATAGGTGGGGTGGTGTATTTGCGTGTGTGCATGTTTGCCTTTTTAGTGTGCATTTTTTAGTGTTTCGAAGTGTTTGTTGTCGATGGGTCTGCATGGGGAAGGGGGTTTCTCGTATGTGCAACTTTAATAAACAGTGTGTGCGTTCGTGTTTTTGTTGCACTTTGCATTTAAGTTGCATGGTGTGTGCGTTGGAGGCTTGGAGTTTGCTGGCATATAGGTTATATGTATGTTTGGCTATTGAAGATAGTTTGTGCATAATTTTATTATTATTATTTTTTTTTATGTGTGGTTGTTTGTCTAGTTGAGGGAGTTGGGGTGGGGGATGGTAGATTTGTTGTGTTCATTTAACGTGTGGCATTCTTGTATTACAATTTGTATTTATTAATGATTAGTGTTAGTTCCAAATGGTTGATGCAACCTGTACTTATAGCATGTGCATTGTGTTATGTTAGTTTTTAACGGGAAACTTTTTTCGGTTACTTTTTTTAGGTGTGTGCAGTGCGCTTGAGGCTTGGAGTTTGTGCTGGGGACATGGGGATGCGTCACATGAAACGTATGTAGGGCAGCTGCTTGCCACTTGGGGTTATGTAGCCTTCGTAGTGGTGATGCACGATGTTTGTGGTCTCTATCTGTGTGCTAGATTTCAGATATTATAATGTTTCATAGCAACGTACATCGGGATAGAGCATCAACTTCGTGTTGGGTGAAATTCAATTGTAGTCACAGAAAACAAGGCCAATTCAATTGTAGTCACAGAAAACAAGGCCAATTTATCAAACAGGGCCAATTTATCTTTGTTTAGTAGTTTCCTGGATTCCTTATCTCATTATTTATTTTAATGTAGAGAGTATTTATTTAGATGTAATAAAGTAGTTGGTGTGAAAGGTCAATGCACTGACTACTAAATTGTTAAGCACACACATATGCATTGTTGCGCATCCGCTTCATGATTCATTTGTACCATATATTTTTTACAAATTCTTATTTCCAAACCTTACATTTTTGTTGCTTAGAATTTTTGTTATTGCACCCATAGTTTTGTAGTTGTCACTGACATACTCATACAACACTAAATCACTGACATACTCATACAACACTAACGCACATGGGTCGTCTTTCAAAAATGCACTCACAAACTATGCTACGGATATGTTCACGACAAATTTTAGTGTATCATAAAATGTCTTAGTTTTTTCGG
Source organism: Ipomoea triloba (assembly GCF_003576645.1). Lineage (NCBI taxonomy): Eukaryota > Viridiplantae > Streptophyta > Magnoliopsida > Solanales > Convolvulaceae > Ipomoea > Ipomoea triloba. Next base: position 12,112,005 of record NC_044927.1, read on the forward strand.
CAACTTAGGAAATTCATTATATGGAAACGGTAAATTTCAAAGTATACTAAAATGTGTTTGTGACATTCATTGGAGTAGACAACTATGAAAAATGTGTGATGCCTTAGTTGCACACACATATGTAGGATAAAAAACACATGTAACCTTTAATGCACACACGACGGTTATGTCATATGCACACTCAAATAGGCATTGACGCATAAGAGACGGCTGCCCACTTTAGTATTATGGACATATGTTCAATATAATGCACACACAATTTCAGTTAGAGCACACAAATATCACATTCTTGCACATTGAAATGCACACTCCAGAATACGAGAATGCACGTACGTCGGATAGGTGATATGCACCCACCGCTGTATTACGGACATGTTCCGTAATACGCACACATCTTTTCCGATAAACGCACACAGAATTTTGCACAACGTTTTGCACACACCTAACTGATCAAATGCACACGTTGTACGCAATAAATAAATAAATAAAAATAAAAAACCAAGAAAGACTTATCACGGCTGCTGGTTTTTTTTTTTTTTAATTTTAAAATCTAAAACTTATTCCTACCCAGGATAGAGTCCCTTTAAATTAGGAAAATATTCTATTTCATTTATAATCAAATTCTAACAACATAATGAAATTACAATACCACCCTTATGTATTAATTATATTCTTATAGAAATGACATTTTAAATTCAATCTCATCCATTAAATCCAATTTTTTAAATGGTTGTGATGGGATCTCACGATCTCATCTACCAGGGTGATTTCATTGGATGCAGCCCCTATATATATATACTTGTTCATCGTCTTCTTCTTAATTGTTCATTTTCCAAACCCAAACCAATTTCCTTTTCTTTTCTCACTCAGACCAGCCGCACGCCCCCCTTCGTGCTTCTCCTTTGTCGCGTACAGACCAAGAAGTTCCGGTGGCGGCGTCACCGGACGAAAAGCAGCAGGCGTGAGGCAGCGTTGAGCTTCGTCGGTGGCATCCTCTTTCTTCCCCCTTTCTTGCTTCGACGGCGGTGAACGGAGGGACGGAGCAGCAGACCGGCGACCATGGCCCCTGTTTTCCCGGCGGGAGCAAAGTCGCGATGGCAGTGGTAGTCCTTGGCCTCCCCTTCCTCCCCGGCAAGCCCTCTCCTCCGGCGGCAGTCTCGACAAGTCCGTCTGGTAGCGACAGCATAGAACCCGTAGGTAAGGTTCATTTGAGATAATGGGGTTTAATTAGGATTATGGAAGTAATTAATAGTTGGTTATGCTGATTAATGATAATAATTAGGGCTATGATAATAATTAAATGTTGAGGTGCTGATGTGTGGATGAGTAGGAATTATTAATAAATGATGACGCAAATTATATGGTGGACCATGGTCCACAATGCATTGCATTGTGGACCATGATCATGGCTGATATTGCAGTTCTGTTAAACTGATACTGCAGTTGTGTTGAATTGATACTGCAGTTGTGTTAAAAGAAAACTGTAGTTGCGCGGAACAGAGGTTATTTCATCGGTTCAACACACTGCAGTATCAGTTTAACACAATTGCAGTATCCGTTCAACACAACTGTAGTATCAGTTCAACACAACTGCAGTTTCAGACGGATGAAACGACCTCTGTTCTGCGCAACTGCAGTTTCCTTTCAACACAACTGCAGTATCAGTTCAACATAACCACAGTATCAGTTCAACACAACTACAGTATCAGCCATGATGCATGCTCCACGGTATAACAACTGAAATGATGATGTTTGGATTATTGAGTAAATGATGATTATGTTGATTGTTGATCATGGATTAATGGTTGGACTTAGGCTAATGGCGATTAAAAGATGAGCATAGGTTATAATAATGATTGGATGACAATGTTATGGTCAGTTAGTGACGATATGATTATAGTATTGGGTAACAATAGTATGGGTGTTGTTGGTGAAGAAATTATTAATTAAGAAGATGATGTTATGGTAATGCTTTAGGATAATGAAGACTAGTTATGAGTAATGTCGGAGATTTTCAATTATAAGTGTTGAATAAATTATGAGTAGTTAGTAACATTGATTTTGGAATGATGGTGAAGTGCTTGAACTTTAATTAGTTGATTATTATTAATGATGTGGTTGATTATGGGTTAATAGAAATGTTATAGTAATATGATGGGATGAGGATTATTAATTAATGATGATAGATTATGAGCTAATGGGGTAATTATTGGATTAATGATGCAATTTATTAATTATGGATGGAATTAATGAATTATTAGTGTTGATTAAGGAAATTTTTTATGGATTAATTGCTAATGATGATGGTGATTATGAGTTAGTAATGAACTAATGATGATTAGAATGATTATGCAAACCTAATGGGTAGCTCAAGTGGCAAGTGAGCTCTCTTTGTGGGAAGGAATTTTGGGAGAACCCGGGTTCAATTCCCACAAGTGACGATTCCCCCTAGGCCAGCTTGTGTGTGTAGTTTCACATATACAAGTAATGAATTTTAAATAACGTGTATTCTCAGCATTTTCCAAGAAACCAGATTTCAAAATTGGGGTATTAATATTTTTTTAATTTATGAGCCAATCATATTTTAGACTTTTTCTTTTAAAACTTATTTTTTCAGTCTTCCCATACAAAAATTACTTTTTTTTTTTAATTATGGTCATAATATTTGTAGCCGTATTTATCCAAACGATGTAATTAAATTCACCCTATAGACTGCCGACCTTTCGTTGCCAAACGAAAGATCATCAACCTTAACAAAAGTCCTATATATACATGATTTCCTATGCATGTAAAACACTACCAAATTTCAAATACTTCGAATTTAAAATCGCTACTCAATTCCAGCCATGATGTTCATTCTTGCAAGAGATATATCGGCAATGAACACTAGGAGTGCTCTACGTGTTTGCGTGGTTAGGGCGTACGACATTCCTGAAAGAAATGCTTCATCAATACTCAAATCTAAAGAGTTGGTATTTCATAACCAAGAGGTAAGTTTGAATAAGTACTTACAGTTTTGAAATCATATGTATATAATTATTATCGATGTGAAACCATTTTACCTACTACAAGGCACCTTCCTCCACGCACACATACCAAAAGAACATGTTGAAAAGTTTAAAGATGTCTTTAGGGAAGGATTAGTCTATGGTGTAAACAACTTTGTAGTGATCACAAACTTTTACAACTTTAAAACAAGTCCACACCGATACATGTTGAAGTTTAACTACCAAACCGTGGTGAAAGAATTCAAGAATCCCAAATTTCCTATGCACCTCTATTGCCTTAAAGGTTTTGAAGAACTCAAATCAAAGCAAACTGTCGATGAGAAGGAACTATTTGGTAAAAAAAAAAAATTTGGCTTTGCACAATATACGTATACAGTATGCGTTTAGAAACTAATATTACTTTTTTTTTTTTATAGATGTTATAGGTAGAGTTGTCGAACTCCATGCTCCACAGGATAAAGTTATTAACGGAAAAAACTCTAGGCTGATTGATTTCATCATTGAGGATGTCGAGTATGTTTATACTTTTTCCAATAATTATTTTCTATTCATATTTATTAATGAACTTAATGTATTCTTTTATTCTAAAATGCAGTGGTAATCGATTAACATGCACCATATGGGATAATAATGTTGTTAAGATTGAGCCATTTTATAACTGCTCTACTGAAGAACCATTGGTGGCTTTAATCCAATTTTGTAGGGCAATGCTTTGCTTAAACAGTAATTAGTCTATTCTATGTACCTAATCTATTTTTTTACGCGATCTTTATGCTACTTTAATCTATCTAGAGGCATACCACATCAGAAAATACTGCAACAAACATTGACATAAACAAAAAATAGGGATCAACATTATGTACCTATCACCTTTTTTTTTTTTTGTTTTATTTTGCTTTCCTCTGTCTTTTTCTTTTGTGAATTTTTTAACCTGAAATCATATTCAAAATTTCAATGTGGTAAATAGGTACAAATACTGTAAGCTTTGTACTGTTATACCACAACATAAAGGGGGTGTTTGGTTATTGGCTTATAAGCCAAATTTTAGCTTATTTGATCAAGTTTAACTGTTTGACCTATCAATAAGCTATTTTGAAGTGTTTGGTAAATGGCTTATTGATTTTGGCTGATTGGACCAATAAGCTGAAAATTGAAAAGCTAATGAGTGTAGCTTTTTGTATCAGCTTGTTGAATCAATGGGTATATTGACTATTTTATCCTTTGAAATCAATGAGATTTACTTTTAAATGAGTGGTGTTTTTGTTATTTTATAATAATAATAATAATAATAGTAATAATAATAATAATAATAATAATAATAAACAACGGGTGATGGGTTTGTCATTTTTAATAATAATAATAATAATAATAATTAAAAATAATTAATAAAAATTATTTTATAATATAATTTAATAAGAGTTAAATAAACAAAAATAATTAACTTATGTACTTAAAAAAAAGTATAGATGATATCCAAATATTATAATTATTTATTAATAAGAGTTTATCTTCTTGTTATATTTAAAGGTTGAAATAATACAATACACTCATATCCTTAAATGTCATTTTACATTCAATTAGCTACTAGTAAACAACTAGTTTACCAAACAGTTTTTTATAACCAGCCAATACAACCAGCTGGTCAAACCAGTTAACGCAATCAGCCATCAACGCATACTAAGAAATGTTTCAGATTTGAAGCTGAAGCTTGAGAGCTAGAGCTTTGAAGGCTTTGAAGGTTTCAGATTTTTCCCTAAGAAATGTTACCCAAGAAAATCGTGAGTAATCATCAACGCATACTAGAATATACCTCTTACCTCCAATACTTTCTGTTTGAGTGGGACCCATGAGATCCATGTGGATCAGCTCCAAGCAGTGTTTGGTGTTGATTTTCTTTAGAGCTTGATGAGATGTTCTCGTTTGCTTTCCAGCCTGACATGCACCGTAGATTCCTTCCGAGTCAGTTTTTAGGTTTGGTAGACCGATAACTGCTTGAGGATTGATTAGCTTGTCAAGGGAACGATAATTTAGGTGTCCTAACTTTTGATGCCATAGTTCAGCTTCATTCATACTGGACCTGCAGCACATAACATCATTAGTTAGAATATATGCATTATCAGAAGAGCGCTTACCTTCCATGATGCATTGTTTTTGGTTGTTTAGGACGTTGCAGCTATCTTTTGTGAAGTTAACAGTCCAATTTTGGTCGCAGAGTTGGCTTATGCTGATGAGGTTTGCACGTAACCCGTTGACAAGTAGCACCCTTTTGAGTTTAGGTAATCCTGCAACATTTAGCGTACCAACTCCAGTGATTTTCCCTTTAACTCCATCGCCAAACATTACATCACCTTTACTTTCTTTAATGTCGTTCAGGAAGTTGATGTTTCCCGTCATATGGCGAGAACACCCACTATCAAAATACCACCTTTCTTCTCTACCTGAAGATTTTGTTAGAAGAGACACATGACATATGTAATCAGACTTCCTTACCCAGACCTGTTTGATGAAAGGAGTGATAAACTTCTGTTTGTACTTTTCGACCCTCTGATCTTTGTAGAAGTAGTAACACTCTGGTCTGGTGTGTCCTCGAATCTTGCAATAATGACAAATAGGATTATAAGGTTTAGATATACGTTTATACTTCATTACCATGTTGCGACGGTGTCTTGCTGAACTCATTTGTCTTGATGTACTAGGTTCTGGAGTATCTTCTGGAGCTGGTCCAGTGGCTTTGACAAAGATAGTTTGCCCATTGTTTTTGCCTCCGGTGAAGCCAAGACCATATTTGGTAGTTGATTGCCGACCTGTGTCAAGAATTTCATCAAGTGTTGATGTGGTGTCCATCATCTGGATTTGCTTCTTGAGTGAACTTAATTCCTGTGTAAGCTTGACCACATCCTGGTTCAGCTTGGCTTCTCGTTCAGAAGCTGCTTTGAGTTGTAGATCTCTTTCACTTATTTGATCTTTGTATACATTGATGGCTTTTTCTGATATCCCTACTTGACTACACAAGTTACGATTTGCCTTAAGTAAACATTCCCATTTTGAATACAACTTTTTATACTCGGTTTCATAAGAAAAAGCAGGGGCTTCAAGATCTTCTACCGAATTGTAGTCACATCCTTCCGAATCAGCTAACTCTTCATCTTCATCTTCTGGATCAGCTGTGATACCAATTGAAATTGTATTGTGGGTCTTGAATGTACAATTTAGCTAAAAGTTCCAACTTTATTTTAAAGGAAATATTTATCTGAAGAAATAAACTATACAAACAGATAAATAAACAAGAAAATAAAGCGATAAAAAGGAACCAGACACCAGAATTGATCACGCAGTTCGGAGCTCCACTCCTACATCTGCGGGGCACTTCACGTCAGCCCAATCCACTAGATAATCACAAGGGTTACAAGGAGTCACACAATAACCATCCTACACTAATGGTTACAAAAAGATACTCCTAGCTAAGCCTTCCTCATCTTTGAGCTGACACTGTGCAATTCATCAAGATTCACCAACACGGCTGTCTTCAAGCAACCGGGACAGGAACACGTGAAGAACTTGTGAGAAACCAGGATAAAAGCTTCTTATAAAGTCTGATTCGAGAGAGTAATGAAATAGGTTTAGAATAGTAATCAAACTTGTCAAGAATCCCATGTGATTGAGCTATATTTATAGCCAAAATAATAACCAAACTTTCCTCAAGATTTGCAGCTGAAAACCACTCAAAATAAGGATCAGCCATAAGATTAGATCTGAGTAAAATGAGGATCATGATGACTGAATTCTGATTTGAATAAATCCCGTCCACTGGACTGCTCGCTGGCGCTGCTCCAGAATTGTTCCAGCGAACTGACAAAACCACCTAATAAAATAACCTATGTTTTTGACTAATAATTAAGCCAATTAAAGGTGGTCCAAATGTGTATCATTTGTACACTTACATTTTAAGATACAGAGTTAAAATTAGGGTGGCAGACTTGAATGGAAATGCACATTTCTTGCTTTGGGACTGTGAATGTTGTGAACTTTTAGGAATGAGTGCTTCTGATTTGGATGCAAAGCATAACAAGGTAAGTTTAAAGCTAAGCTTTCTTAATTACAATTTTGTCATTACTCGTGTTCAAGGTTAACCTATTTTGTAGGATAAAAATGGGGTGCCTAAAGAGTTGCAGGACTTGGTTGGCCTTAATCTTATCTTTCGAATTGCTGTTGGAAAGGAACAATTCCAGAATATGCTCAACGCATTTCCAGTAATGCGTATTTTAAATGACCTGGACTTAATTGAACAATATGATCCAGAGCTAATGCAGGGTAGGGATAAAAGATTTATCCTCAAAACTTGAGTTAGAGCTGACAGAAGAAGATCTCTGGGATGATGAGGTTTGTTTAAATGAACTATTAATGTAAACAAAATTTCAAATTATCTCATTAAATGTTAATTCTCTGTGTATAGGATTTTGATGAGATGAATGAGGCAGAAAGTCCTGTACAAGTGGTCCCACATAAACATGATAAGGATTTGGCTGACAACGGAACAGTTAAGAGAGCTCTCATTGATGAGTTTTCAAGTACTCAGAGCTCAAAAAAGACAAAGGAGCATGCTATATATTAAACTTGAGAAGCTGAAAGAATTTTGAAACTCTATGTTTGAGAAATTGAAAACAATTCTGGTTGGTTTTTGTAAAACTATGCCTAGTGCATGTGGTTTGATGGTCTGTTTTTAGACAATGTTTTGGTTATTATTCACCTAACTTTGTGCTGTAAGGGTACTCATGATTTAAACAATATCATATATGCCGTCTTTCTTTAGAACATATATAAAACTATTTTCCGTAGGCTTTGGTTTTTTTTTTTTTTTGTTTTTTGTTTTTGTTTTTTTTTCGTTTTTTTTTTTTTTTTTTGTTTTTTTTTTTTTTTTTGTTTTTTTTTTTTTTTTTGTTTTTTTTTTTTTTTTTGTTTTTTTTTTTTTTTTTGTTTTTTTTTTTTTTTTTGTTTTTTTTTTTTTTTTTGTTTTTTTTTTTTTTTTTGTTTTTTTTTTTTTTTTTGTTTTTTTTTTTTTTTTTGTTTTTTTTTTTTTTTTTGTTTTTTTTTTTTTTTTTGTTTTTTTTTTTTTTTTTGTTTTTTTTTTTTTTTTTGTTTTTTTTTTTTTTTTTGTTTTTTTTTTTTTTTTTGTTTTTTTTTTTTTTTTTGTTTTTTTTTTTTTTTCCTTTTTTTTTTTTTTTTTTTTTTTTTTTTTTTTTTTTTTTTTTTTTTTTTTTTTTTTTTTTTTTTTTTTTTTTTGCAGGTAGTAGACAATATTAAACAACTAGGGAGTTGCAGAATAGTATACATGGAAATAGGTTCAAAACCATTATTATTCAGCATTGCTTTGTGAATAATATATATGATGTAACATGAAATGTCTGTTATATTTATTTATTTAATTTTTTTTGCAGGCAATGGACAAAACATACACTTATTACACTACATATTCAGCACTCAACCAAACACAGCGGATGTGAAGCATGGATGTATGAGGAGAAAGATTCTTAGAGCATTTACTTACATGGACTCAGAATAACATACTTTTTTGCACGTTTACTTCTGTCTTCAATTCATGTAACGTACAGCAAATAAAACTGTAATTGTAATTTTTTAAATGCCTCAAAGTAATGTTTATTAAGGATACAGTGTAATGCAATTTAAGCTCTATAATACATTTGACGGAAGCAGTTTTACGTGGGGTTGAGCTGTCAAAAGATGTGTGTATGTTAAAACGGAAAGTCAATGACTCCCCGAGTGTCGGTCTCGAAGGAAGGACGTGGAGGTGTGTCAAGTGTTTGTGTGTTCAAATGATTGAGTCATGTAAAAGATTTGAGTGTGGTGAATGATGATTCGAGAGTGAAAAGGTTCATAAGGGTTGTGTGAGAAGGAGAGTAAAATGAAAATGAGTAAAAGTATGTAAGGAGGTAGGGATTGGAGAGTGTTCATCTATGTTGCATCCTAGTGTGTCTAAGGCAATGGATAAACAAAGCAAAGATGTTGCTATTCAAGAGTGTGTCTTCTTAGTCCTCTTCCACCTTTGTGTACTAAGGCTTCTTGGACCTAGGAGTGACTTTAAGCAACCAAAGTCCTAAGAGACATTTTATCAAACACTTTAGTTACACACTATCATACTATTCTTAAGAAGTCCATAGGATCTATGATTGTTACAAAGCTTCAATCCTAACTCTAATCACAAAGACATGAAAGAGTCAAGAGCTCAATCTTTCATCTAGATTGGCCAAATCTAAACAAGATATTATCAAAACAACAATCAATAGACAATAATAGATATTCCAACAATCCAAGCATTAATATCCAAAATAAAATATAAGATCATCACACTAGCAACATATCTTCACACAATCCAAATCCCTAGATTAGCCACTCATGATAAAGAATTCAAGACAATAGCTAATTCAATCCAAGAACAAAATAGTAAAATAGATTAAGATGTAATAGAAATCACCTAGATTTGAAGTGTTCCTTCAATCCAAGTTTGTTGTCTTGCTACAAGGAGAGTTTTTCTAAGCTAAGCTAAAACACGTGTGTGGAGGTCAGTTTGGGTCCTTCGGGGCTCCGGACTTGCTCGGTTCGTTCCTTAAGCTCGGTCTTCGTTCCTAATAGCTCCCGGAACTCCTGTATTGACTCAATTTATGCTAAAGGTAGCTTGTGTGCGGTTAGTGAATTGAAAGCACATTTAATCACAAATTTATCATGTAAGGATACTAAAAATGTTACAAAGCACCCTAAATTATACTCGAATAATGGGTATCTTGGGAGCTTATCAACATTCTGTACCTTGCTATCTTCATACATATTTTTATTACATAATCTCATTGTCAAGATTTTTGGTATTCAACCTGCAAAGTTAAGTAAAACAATTAATTAATATAAGGTAATTAACAAACATATTATTAATCAAAAAGTATTCATTTCATTCTAATTAGGTCAATGAACAATGCAAGCAGCAAGCGCATACCTTGGATCACATCACAAATAAATTTTTAACATGAGAATGGTTTAAGTTACTGGGAAGAGAACTAATGTGACATTGAAATTCATTACATTTATTATTTTCTGTGTACCTTGGTGCAGTGTTTGTAGATTTTTTTAGTAATGCAAAACATATTGGTCCGATACATTGTATTCAACCTGCAAACTAAAGTTGAAATTGTGAAATACTTAATCAAAATTGTGAAATACTTAGTGGAAAAATCATTTCTTTCGATCCCAAAAGTTTATAAGTTAATGCGAATAAATTGAGAAAACTTAAGTTATAGGCAAGCTGCATTTTCAGTAATGCAATTGAAATTAGTGATGCCAATCACCAAATGTGTGCAAAATAAACTTGCTCGAAGATCATGAAAAAGTGAATTACTTACTTGGAAACTAAACCTCTTATAATTTGTTAATAACTCAGTTAACTACTAATGAACCTGATCACCAAATGACAGTCTACATAATCGCAATAAAATATGTACCTTTATTAAAGAGAAGTAAGTAGATTACATATACACAACTTGATATAAACTAAGTACTACATTTTCCAAGGTCCTGTCAAAAACAAAAATGAAAGAATAACTGGAACATTTGGTTCGCTGGAAAATATTTGAAGGAAATAGAATTCAAATTCCATGGAAAACAAATTACCAGGAAAACAGATTCCATTGTTTGGTTGGCGGAAAAAAAAGTTACTCAGAATTTGAATTCCATTGTTTGGTTGGGTGTAAAAAGAATAAGGAATAATAAGTATAAAGATTTATATGCCCTTATGTATTAATTAATAATTAATAATGATAATAGAAATAATAATTATTTTTTTTCAATTTGAGGCCCAATATTTAGTTTTGGGCCAAATACTTTTTTTATTGATAACATTTATTAGGGCTAATTGTTAGGTTTTTAGTCTTCTGATCTTTCTTCAATATCTCCTCATTCTTCGTTCTTCAACGTCGCAGACTGAGAGCTCAGAGGCAGAGACCAGAGGGCGAGGTTCCGTAGCAAACTCGCGGCAAAGCGGCGTCACGGACTCGCGACGAGGTGGAGGCGCGGACTCACGGCGGCATGAGACGAGGCGGGCACGGCGACGGCAAGCAGTGAGGACGCGGCGACGACGAGCGGCGAGGGCACAACGAGGGCAATTCCAATTGCCAGTTTCCAGTTTGGCAGTGAGGAAGAGAAATCAGAATGAATGGAGGAGGAAGAAAGCCAAGGGTAAATTAGTCTTATCAAGTCAATTTTTCTTCCCAACTCTTCAGGAAAACAAAATACCGGGGTCTCTTGCGGATTTTGTTTTCCTCAAAAGTAAGGAACTCAACTTCCGATGGAAATTCAATTCCAATGAACCAAACAGGGGAAAACATCACTTTCCATGGTTTTGAAGAAAATCTTTTCCTTGGAAAAGATTTTCCTGCCAACCAAACATGCCAGAAATGTTCTGGTCACAATGAAATCCCACTAATTCAAAAATAAAGCCATAACAATAACCTTATAACACATTCAATATTACCCCGGCCCCCAAACTGATATAAAAACAAAATTGAAAAACTTATAATTTCAAGTTACTGCAACATTATTACCAGCTATCCAACTATTAGTATTCCACATTTATGATTTATCAGTTTTTAATGCTTTGTTTTATCAGTTTTCAAGACATTGATTACATTCTCCCATAAATCAATGACAACTCTTAAACCATTTACTTAGTATAAAAGGGTCTATCAAGGTTGTCAGAACATACTTTACCAAATTTCTCTACCCAACAATCTCTAAACTGGACATGAAGAGGATTAGGGGTGGAAATAGGCTAGGCCAAGCCGGGCTTTAGAAAATTAGGTCTGCGCCTACTATGAAAATCTAAAGCCTGGGCCTAGGCCTAAGCCTGTATGTAGGCTTTTTTTTAGGTTCAAGCATGAGCCTACAGTTGGCCTGGCCTGGCTTGAAGCCTTTTTAAAAGCTTATTTAACATATAGGCATTTAAAAAGGCTTCAAAATAGATCCTAAATAGGCTTTGAGCCTATTTAAATAGGCCTTGAACCTATTTAAGGCCTACATTTTAAAGCCTTTTAAAGTATACCTGTAAAAAGATTTACAAAAAATACCTAAGTTCATATTTCATAATGAATGACAAAATCATAAGTTCATATTTCATAATACAATATCCAAAATCACATGTTTAATAAATAAAAGTTCGTAATACAAAATTCAACAATGCATTGTTTACTAATTACTAGTATTACTACAAATCTATAAATCCTACAATCAATTACTAGTAGGCTCATATTACATTAGTATTACTACTTTACTCATTGCTAGTAAACTGTAAACACTAAACGACTAACAGAATTATTGCTAGTAATTAGTAATACTAATTATTAGCAATTTAGCATAATAGTAATAGTAACTAGTAATATCTAACATTGTTTACTAACTAGTAATATATATATATAACCTACAACCCTAATTCCCAATATCCAAATCCCAAATACGACTTACTAATTAGTAAATAGTGTTAGATATTACTAGTTACTATTGCTATTATGCTAAATTATATATAGTGGGGTTAAATTATATATATAAAAATATAGTGGTGTTAAATTATATATATATAAATATATTAGATATAAAATGTAATATATAATAATTAAATATAAATATTATAATATATATATAAATAGGCTAGGCCTGCGGGCTTGTAGGCTAGACTTTTAAATATAGGCCTAGGCCTATTTAATTAAATAGGCTTCTAATTACGCCTAGGCCTGGCCTTTTTATTAAATAGGCTAGGTCAGGTTAGGCCCTAAGTAGGCCAGGCCGTAGGCCTCTATGAAGGGGCCTGGCCTATTCCCACCCCTAAAGAGGATTACTACTTTAGTTACTATTGAGTCTAAGAGGCAACATCATCAGCAAAACAAAGGTATTTTCATCTTCTTTGTCTAGATGTTTACACTAAATCACTGTTCCCTACTATTACTACTTTCTGTATATACATATTTAAGAGGCTATATCTATGTCAATAGCATTTTTAAGCTTCATCTGAATAAATGCATGCGAGTTTAATTGCAACACAGATTTACCACATTCAAATGAAATGCATAAACCAAACATTTTTTGCCAAATAAACAGAAATTTTTATGTTTGAATCTGAGTATGCGTGTAAAATATAAGCTTAGCCTCATTCGGGTAGAACTTTGATTGTTTACCAAGTTCAAAATACCTCAACTACACATCTTCAATCTACATTACCTACAAAATAAAAGTAAAAAACAACACTCTATTAGAAAATAAAATTGCACATCAACATTTAGAACGTAGATCTACCTGACAATTTTACAGTTTGTGAACACCAAGTATAGAAACATCAAAAAAATTTACGTATCTTTTTCCGAGTTCCATTTCGGAGATGCCATAAAATCTAGATCTGGGATCAAAGAGCCGTGTTAGGGAACACCCATCTTTGAATCGAATGAAGTTTCTAACACGGAAAGATCGATAAAAGCGAATTCCACCATAAATTCATCTTTGTCTACCAAACTGAGATCTGGAAATCGTATGAACAAACACCATTGAAAGTGACTACAATACACGATTTCTACATCAAGAACCCATGCGAACAAACAATTTCGATTTCTAACTTGGATAGAAAGCGGAGATGAATCAAAACTGATGTAGAAATCATGCGCTATCTTCGTTTGGGTGGACCAAGGTTCTAGATGAATGAAGGTGACCAATTTAATCTTTATCACTAGGCTTGACAAATAATGGTTGTGTCACAGTTGATAATGAACAACATATCAACACAAGAACGACCACCCAAGCAATACCATAGGGAAGGAATTTAATTACAGATTTTGATAATATTGTTGACAAAAATGAAACAAACAGTGACCCAAACAATGGTGAGCTTCAATTTTCTTTAAAGACAAAATTATTATTCTGTATCACCATACTCTACAAAGGGTGAACATGACATTTTGGTAGAGAGCAGATTTGGAGTACTAAAACAAATAAGTGAATTAAACCCATCATATTTGCCATTGCAATATCCTATTTTATTCCCATATGGTGAAGATGGGTTTAGGGAGAATTTACTTTTCTCAAGAAATGTTACTGCACATAATTTCGCAAAAAAGAATATTTCACAAAGGGAGTACTTTGCTTTCCGTATCCGTGAAAGGTTGGATGAGATCTCAACTTTAATGTATACTAGGAGGCTATTCCAACAATTCTTAGTTGATGCGTACACGATGGTAGAATCTTCTAGACTTATTTACATAAGGTCAAACCAAAAAGCTTTGAGATGTGAGGCATACAAAGGACTTTCCGATGCCTTGACGCGAGGTGAAGTTGAACCTAGCTCCCAAGGGAAAAGAATAATATTACCCTCAAGTTTTACAGGCGGAGCACGGTACATGATACAAAACTATCAAGATGTCATGGCTATTTGTCGATTTATTGGTTATCCAAACCTTTTCATTACATTTACATATAATCCTAAATGGCCTGAGATCCAACGATTTGTTGAAAAAGGGAACTTGAAAGTTGAAGATCGACTAGACATCGTGTGTCTTGTTTTCAAAATGAAATTGGATTCTTTGATAAAAGAGTTTTAAAAAGGGAGAATTTTTGGTCGCGTGAAAGCAGTTAAGTTTTATAAATATATATTTTTTCGTGAATACTATATTTCTTAATGTACTTTAATTATTCTAATTTGTTGTACAGTTATATATACAATAGAGTTTCAAAAATATAATGAGGGTTGCTGCATGCTCACATATTTCTATTCCTAGAAAGAAAACAAGAGTTCTCCAATCCGTCTTTCATGGATTCAATAATTTCAGTTGAAATCCCAAATAAACATAAAAACATAGAATATTACAAAGCAGTTGAAGAATTCATGGTCCATGGTCCGTGCCGTCAAGCAAAGAGGAATTCACCATGCATGGTAAATAATAAGTGTTCAAAGCATTTTCCCAAAAGAATCATTAATGCATCCCAATTTGACCAAGATAGATATCCGTTGTACCGGAGAACGGATGATGGTAAAATGTAAAAACGGTAAAGAAAAATGGAATAGAGTTGGATAACGTTATATTGTTCCACATAATCGGTATCTACTCTTGAGGTTCAAAGCCCATTGAAATGTGAAGTGGTGTAACCAGTCACGGTCACTAAAATACTTATTCAAGTATGTTAACAATGGTAATGACCGGGTTACTGTCGAATTTTATAAAACCACAACTAATGATACCGGTAAGAAATTGGTAGATGAGATTAACATGTATTATGACTGCCGGTACATTTCAGCTTGCGAGGCAATGTGGCGCTTATTAAGTTTCGATGTTCAATATAGAACACCACCTGTTGAGAGGTTGAGTTTCCACCTTCCTGATTGCCAGTCAGTGGTCTTCCAAGATGATGATAGCGTTGACCATGTTTTAAATAGAGAGAATGTTGAACAAAGTATGTTTAATGGGTGGTTTATAGCAAACACACAATACCCATAAGCAAAGATGCTAACTTACATTGAGATGCCTACAAAATTTGTATGGAAAAAGGACATTCGTGAGTGGCAACCAAGAAAAAATGGTTTCTCAGTGGGTCGTATCTTCTATGTCCCACCAGCATCAGGCAAAATGTATTATTTAAGGTGCTTATTGAACATAGTTCGTGGTCGTACAAGTTTTAAAGATATTAGGACTTTGAACGGTGTTGAGTACATGACCTTTCGGGATGCCTATTTTAAAGAGTACATTGATGCTATAAATGAAGTCAGCTATTGGTCGACAACTCATTCAATGAGGAAGCTCTTTGTGGTACTATTGACATCAAGTTCTATAATTAGATCGGAAAATGTTTGGAATGAGGTTTGGGAACATTTGTGTGAGGATGTTCAACATAATCAAAGAAGAATCTTACAACAACCAGGTAAAAATTCAAATATATTATCTTCAACCGTTAATTAATGTTCATGTTATATTATTTAAAAATTCTGTTGTTATTTTAACAGATTTGGTACTAACAAATGAAGAGAAGAAAAACATGGCCTTGATTGAGTTGGAAAAGATTTTGGAATTACAAAATAAGTCTTTAAAAGACTTCCCACAAATGCCAATTCCAAACATGGGTAACTCGAGATTGGTTAGTAACAGATTGCTTTTTGAGGAGTTATGTTATGATTGTGATGCCTTAAAACAAGAAGCGGAAGATTTGTTTTCTAAACTAACTGATGAGCAAAGAGTTATATACAATACAGTGCTTGAAGACATTTCATGTAATCTAGGTGGTTTATTTTTTGTTTAAGGCTATGGTGGGACTGGAAAAACTTTTTTATGGAGAGCGTTGTCATCTACATTGCATTCTAAAAGGCAAATTGTTTTAAATGTTGCGTCAAGTGGCATAGCTTCTTTGTTGCTATCAGGTGGACGAACTGCTCACTCAAGACTTGCAATACCAATTGCAATCAATGAAGAGTCAACATGTAACATTAAACAAGGTATCCATTTAGCAAAATTGTTGATAAAGACCAGCTTAATTATTTGGGATGAAGCACCCATGATGCACAAACACTGCTTTGAAGCCTTAGATCGAACTATGAGAGATTTGTTGCAATTTGTTGACCCAAATAATTCGTCAATGACATTTGGTGGAAAAACAGTGGTACTAGGTGGGGATTTCAGGTAGATACTGCTAGTTGTGCCTAAGGGTACAAGACAAAATATTGTATCTGCTTCAATTAATTCATCTTATCTGTGGAACAATTGCAAAGTTTTAAAGCTTACAAAAAAGCATCCGCCTAAACACTGTTACGCATGGGGTTGATAAACAAAAGGTAGAAGATTTTGCTAATTGGATTGCTGATATTGGAGATGGAAAGACTGGTGGACCAAATGATGGATATGCAGAAGTGGAAATCCCAAAAAAAACATGCTTCTACCCTCTGATGGGGATCATATTTCAACAATTGCGAAAAGCACATTTTCGATGTTTGTTAATGGAAATTCTAATCATGCTTTTTTGGAAGGTCGTGCTATACTAGCACCAACACTAGATGTGGTCAATTAAGCAAATGAATATATGAGTGCGTTGCATACTTCTGAGAGCAGAACATATTTTAGTTGCGACAGCGTTTGCAAAGTCGATGCAGATAATGGTATACTTAGTGACGTACACACCCTGTAATTCTTGAACGAGATTAGAGTGTCAGGTTTACCAAACCATATATTGACTTTGAAAATTGGGTCTCCAGTGAAAATTGGGTCGCCAGTTATGTTGATGAGGAATATCAGCCATAGTGTTGGTTTGTTTAATGGTACTAGACTGATAATCACCAAGTTAGTTGAACGTATTATTGAGGCTGAGATAATGATTGGTGCTAACAAAGGAACAAAAGTTTTGATTCCACGAATGTCAATGTCACCATCCGACCCAAGGTTGCCTTTCAAGTTTCAACGAAAACAATTTCCATTGATGTTATCATATGCAATGACCATTAACAAAAGTTAGGGCCAAACTTTGTCACATGTAGGATTGTTACTAAAGAAATCAGTTTTGTACATGACTAGTTGTACGTTGCTGCATCTCGGATTAACAATCCCGATGGTTTAAAAATATTAATTGTGAATGACTCAAGGACAACTTCTACAACAAGCACTAATGTTGTATATCATGAAGTCTTTAATAATTTGTAATTTTCCAATTCTTTGATTTTAATAATAAATGTACATTATATTTCATGTTACTTTTATTCTTAAGCTTTAACAAATCCCTTTTTTTTGGTTCCATTACCAATTTCAATATACTTTTTCTTCTTTTAAAGTTCCTTAAAATTGGACAACAAATTTACCAATTTACATCTCGTGCAACGCACGGGCAACTTACTAGTGAGTGATTAAGGATGATGATGGTGGAATGATAGTTATGGACCATGATAATAATTAAGTAGTGACTAGTGATGAAAGGTGAATCATGATGAAGAATAATGTTAAGTGATGGTGAAGTTAGTGATAGTGATGATGTTATATTGGATTAGTGAGAATGTAATAATTGATGATTGGTAAAGCTAATGATGGGTTAATATCGAGATGAAGATGATTAAATAATGAGTTTGGAAATGATTGAATAATAATAAAGAGATTATTAGGTTGGGTTAAATGAAGTGATGATGGGATTATGGGAGAGTTATGATGATAATGATTATGGATGGTGAGAGTGACCATAATATTATTATTTAATTGATTAAAGATTGGATTCATCTTCAGGTTCTTTGTCAAGATGGGTAGCTTAAAAGTTGAGCTTTAGATTGGATGCGTGCTTTTAGGGCTTAGCTTGAGGTAAGTTTCTATGTCCGTCAAAACTACTTTGCCCTATCAAATGTGCTATTTATCTTATTTGTATCCTTAAACTATTTTAAAAATGTATTTTGATTCAAAGTGTGATAAATAGCGAATTATGGTTATTTTTGTGTTGACTCGTGATTTCCAAACCTATAATAACTGAGATTGTTTTGGGTATTGTAGAAATATATAATTTTGTGATATGTATGTCTATTGCTATAGAGTTCGGTGAAATTCCTACTTGGAGAAATTGTGGTTTAAAAACCTAAGTGTATTGAAATTATTAAAGCTACAATTTATATGGGAGGTTATGATATTATATTTATTTATGAAGGACTATTACTCTTGGAGGAAATGTGTAATTTAGAGAAAATATATTATTTTGCATACTAGTATATTTCAAATTGGAGGATAAATACTATTTTGATATGAATTCTATATATTTTGAATATATATATATACATATATATATATATATATATATATATATATATATATTACTTGAACTTTATACATTGACTTTAGAAACTATGTTTAAATAGCCTACGGGCAAATGAGAATGTTTTTTTTTTTTTATAATAATCTCTCGAGACTAATTCATTGAATCATAAGTGGAAACGTTTACAAGAAAGATTAATGGAATGGACAAACATTCCTTACAGTCAGACATAGAAACAAATTTTCTAACAATGTTATCGAAAACTTGAATCGCAGACTGTTTCACAAATTTGAAGCTGAAGTCGTCAGGAGCACTCCAAGCTTCTTTACTGTCAATAGTAATTTGGTCAATCATAACGAAGGCATACTCTAGTTCAAAAGTCGTTGACACCACCCGAGTATCAATCTTCATTCTTTTGTGGTTCACATACGCCATGACCAATTATCGTTCTACGCTTATAACAAGAACTCGCCAAAAAAACGAGAGGGAATAAACTCGCAAAAGAAGCGAGAGGGAATAAACTTGCTAATTAAAGATGCGAGAAGCAACAAATTAATTCGATAAATAAACAAAAGGTATAATAGCAACAAAACTTACTAATAAAAAAACAACACTGCTTTGAATCAAGAAAAAACCACTCCTTCCTACTTCACCTTTTGCAAAGCCCAAAACCTTCTTTTCCTTATTCAATGGTGATGTACTTCTTGACAGATCCGAAGTTGGGGAAGAGGAAGAACGCCGGAAGGGAAGGAAAAGGTGCGAGATCGTAGGTGTGGTGGACGGCGATGGGGGAGGCGAAAACGGAGAGGAGAGGAAGAGAGAAAAGAGCAAAAGAAGACGACAATCGTGAAGAGAAGAAGACGTCGCGTCCGCTATGCGGAGGCGGCGGCTGCCGGACTAAGGAGAAGAAGAAGCGAAGAGTTTGCAAATGAGAATGTTTATAAAAACCTATTTTGAATGAGTATTATTATTATTTTTGGAGGAATTATGTAACAATGTACTTATTTTGGAGGTTTATTCCTTTATGTGTTGGAATTAAACCTGTTAGAAATCATCCTGGGTTAGTATTTGAGGGTTAACCTAGTAGAAATCATCCTGGGTTACTAGGACGGGTTTACTACGGCAAATTATTGCATGGATCATGGTCCACACAGCTGTGTGGACCAAAAATAAAAAGTACATTTTTAATATACTAAAAGTACATTATTTTTGTACTGAAGGTACATTATTTGATAGTATATATAAAATAATGTACATTCAGTACTTAAATAATGTACTCTAAAATAATGTACTTTATGTACCAAAGATACTTCAAAGATAGCTCAATCAATCAAAAGGTCAATCAAGAATGAATGTGCAAAAAAATAGAAAAGGTGAAATCCTTCATCCTATCTACAGAGGGTGTTAACCATGCGCCATATAACTCTAGGAATATACAAAGGAAGATACAACCCCCGTAAGATCAAAGTAAGCTTTGGGGACACAATTTCACACCAATTACCAATCATGCAATTCAAATTTGGGTTCACATTCTATTTTGCAAGGGCCTTCAAATCGGTCCCACTAGTGGGAACGATGTGCACACCTCAACCAATCATCCACCCAAATGCCAAAGCCCAAGTGCATAAAAGTAAAGTGAGGGCACAACATGAGCCTCTCCCCGCCAATGGCTTAGGCGGGCTCTTATTCTTCTCAACCCCCTAGGATAACGTCATCGGGCACCCGACTTCATATGGAGTTCCATGTTTGTTTGAAGATCGGTGCAATGGGTACCTGAATCCTAGCGGAGTGGCTCACCTCCTCTCTTATCTTCTCATCTTCTAGGATAACATCGTTGGGACAACTGACTTTACGTAGAGCTCTACGCTTTTTCAAAGACGCTGTAATAGTTGCCCCAAATCCTACCAAGATGGCTCATCTTGGATCTTATCTCTATGAGTGACCATTTTAAGCCTTTTTTTCTTTCTTTCTTCATATCAACCCCTCATGCCTTTTTCTAGAGATAAGGGATTCACTCTCAAGCTCACCAAAGGCTCACCTTTTGCAACATGCCTTATCAAGATTATTCAATTCCGAACTTCGCTTACCATTTATCTTTCTCAAGTTAAAGGGTGCACACTCCCACTTCGAGAGATCCTTGATTAAGGTCCTAACAAAATAAGATGTGGACAACATGCAAGCACACAAGAATTTGAACCTCTTTGGTTCCAAGCATTTCAATTTAGGTGCAAAAGGTAACTTCCAAAGGATATTCCAAGAGTAAAACCTTTATTGGCACATTATTAAAACTCTTCCTAGATAGCATGAACAATAGCGCACTCTCCATCAACAAACACACCCATCAATCAAGAGCAATTGACCAATTGACCAATTAAGCAATCAAAAGCAATTCAAGCACAAAGTGTGTCATTTCCACACTTTAAACCAAACATCGTCCTCGATGTTACCTTAAGGAGCAAGTGGAACAAAGAAACATGAGTCTTTCAAATCAAGCAAACCATTTTCCACACTTTCGAAGTGTTCCCGGGGTTCGGGGTATTAACAACATAACCCTTTTTGGTTTAACAATAGAATGTCCTTATCAAGTGTGCATGAATGTGTACAACAACTCTTTTTTCACACTTTAGAATTGAAAAACGGGGCGTTGAAAGGTAGAAAGGGATAAGAAGTTTACAACCAAGTGAGCATCCCTTCCTTTCCACACTTTAAGCTTCCAAACATCTATTTTGCCTCTGTCCTCCAAGCTACATGAAACAAGGTTAGTGCATGAAGACAATCAAATGAACTGCAATGGAGTAGAAAACTACTCCCATTATTCACAATCTTTTTTCTTTTTTTTTTACTTTTTTTTTAAAGCTTGGGGTTCCTTCCAAGAGCGTCATGTTAAACGTCTTTAGCCTGACTCAAATGCAAAATAAAATAAAACAAATGCAATGCAACAATCTAACAATTGAAAGACACTATAATTCCTAATTATAAAAGCATCAAAAGATAAACTCTAGAACAACGTAATAACTAGAACAAAGCAAGAATAAAGAAATGCAAAACAAGATGAGCGATGATTCTCGACAAGGCTAGACTTGAGAGCTCTTAAAGATTGGAAGAAAAATAGCACAATCCACAACCTTTGTTCATGCCCTGCCCACGAGCTCGTCCACGAACGTGGACTTGCTCGTGAATGTTTCTGGAAGTTTTCCCTAGAAGTCCCATGCTCATGGATACACACGTGGAAGTTTCTGTTTCAAATCCACGAGCATGTCCACGTCGTGGATTAGCTTGTGGATATGAAACAGTACACTCTCAGATTTTTTTTCCCGTTTTCTAACTGGACGACCACAAACTCCATTTCCAAGGTTTTGGTGTTCGGGTAAGTACCCAACTCAACTTGTAGTCTTATAGATCCTTCTAACTCTATCGAGTCGCCCGTCCTGCCCGCCTTTCGACCGACTTCCCTCCATAGTCGGGCTTCGCTAGGTTTGATCTTACTGCCTCTAGTCACTTTCACCGGCCGTCTTCTCCTTCCGAGTATTAAACCTTTCCTTATCCATCAGTTACGATTACCAAACTAACCGTCCGACTAATTTGAGTAAAGTTGTTTTTTATAGTTATATACTCTAGTAATGTATCGTGTAATTGGTTAGTATTTTAAAAAGAAAAATTGAATGTTTTACTTAGAAGTAACAATTAATTTTAAAATTAAAATTAAAATATATGTCTAACTTTACCATAAATTTTTGCGTGGAACAATCAGGAATGCAATAAAGTTTTAAATATTCATCACAATTAATTAGGACATATCATATGTATTACTTTGTCGGCCCGTCGGTTCTTTATTTTAATCATATGAAGAATCCATCAACTATGCGTTAGTTTTAGTTAAAAATTAGCAAGAGTAGGTTCATTACTGTGGACAACTCCTTGATCGAATCTATTAATTTTTTTTAACTACAATTTACTTCTCAAATGTAATTTGTGAAGTATTACATAAGAATAAAATTTATTCAAAACACATTACTATATAGTGACTACAAATTTTCTTTTCATTTAAAAATTAACCACTCATCCTTGTCAATTAATTAATTAATTAATTCTCAATCTACATTTATTTTAGTCTTGCACTTTTATTTCTATTATCTCATTTCTCTAAAAACAATTGGAAAATAATTTTCAATTGTTAATTAATCGGATTAATCCTTTGATTGAAGAATTGATGATGACACTAATTCAACATTTTATAATGCGTCCTTTTGTGAATGCTCATTAAATTTTAATTGACCATTCATCATATTTTAACAAAATATTCATCAATGATAACATTTAACTCAAACACAAAATATTTAATATCATATTCTTTATTTAATATTTAACCCATGGATGAGATGTTGTGATCTCATCCAGATAAACTAAATGTCTCCGATTAAACTTTGTAAGTGTAGCTATCTCAAAATTTATGAGAGAGTGTGCTTTGTTATTGTTTGAGGTGCTACTCGAAAAATATTCTTTAATATTTATCATATTTACACGTATAATTACGGGAGTCTAGACTCATAAAATAACAGAAAAAAAAAAAGTGAATTTGTGAATAATTTATAAATCCTTGAACACAGAGTAACACATTAGGGAACATATATGTGAGGAGATCCTTGGCATGCTGAGCACATGTAGTCGGCCATCCGCCATTAAATTGCCCACGTGCATGCAAACTCAGTGGTTTCCGATCTGTAGATTTGGTACACAAAAAGTAAAGAATGACAAATAAAAAATTGGAATATTCGAAACTAGAAAATTAAATATAGGCTTAACCCCTTATTCTTATTATTATTATTACTAGTAAATTACCCGCGCGATCCATTATAAATTTTTTTAATTATATATATAAAAGTAGTGATAAAATTATAAACAATTCTAATATTTGAAAGTATATATTTATTTAAAATTATAAGATTTGTATATTACGTATATATTATTCTTCATTAATATTATACTAATTATGATGTCCATGTAATCTGAATAATTATGATAATTAAGGAGTATATATATTATTCTTAATAAAACAATATGTGTATGTTTAATTTCCTTTAGTTATGGATGTAATATGTCCATGTTTAATTTTCTTTAATTATGCTCGTAATATTCGTATGTTTAATTTCCTTTAATTATGTCTGTAATATGAGTACCATTAATTTCTTTAATTGATTAGATAAAATCTATATTACTACAAGTATAGAAAACAGTTTAATAAAAGTATAATGTGTAAATTTATTTCTTAATTACCATAATTATTAAGATTTTATTCAAAACTAACCATTATCATAATTTTATGAGAATTGGAATAATTTGCATAATTGTATGGACATAATAATATGTGAATTAGAATAATTATAATAATTTTTTAATCTCCTTTAATTATGGATGTAATATGTGTTATCAATTTCAATAACTGATTAGATAAAATTTAGGCAAAAACTTGTGTGAGACCGTCTCACCATGAGACGGGTCGGGTCAATATGCAAATATAACACTTATATACACAAATGTCATACTTATATGTTCAAATGTAATACTAATCAGGAATAAAAATTTTGTTACTTATAAGGGTAAATGTAATACTTTTAAGGGAAAATACAATACTTTTACATTTCGATTTAAAAGTATTACATTTCTCTTATAAGTAACAAAAATTGTATTCTTGATTAGTGTTATATTTGAGCATATAAGTATGACATTTGCACATATAAGTATGACATTTGCATGGTGGTTTGACCCGATCCGACCCGTCTCACGAACAATGATCCGCGAGACAGTCTCACACAAGTGTGTCCCTAAAGTTTATATTATGGAAAGTATTAATTCTTTAATTGTCTTAATTTTTAAGATTTTATTCAAAATTAATCAAAGGAAGTGTAAGGGTAATTGATATTATTTGAAGTATATATATATATATATATATATATATATATATATATATATAATATCGTCGTAAGAAGGGATTCTCTATATTTAATTACCACAATAAACTTAGATGTTAAATGCAGTTGGTAATTACCACAGGTTATTTAGATGGTAAATAGTATATAGTAATTACCTATATAGATTACCATAATAAATGGATTAACATATGGATATTATTAAAAAAAAAAAAGTTCGAGATGCCTTTTAGGTAAGATATATTAGGAAAAGTATCAATTAATTAAAATTTGATAGGAAAGTTATAATTATATTAGGAATCCTGCTAATTTTTCCTAATTCTATATTTGTAATTACCATTATAAATAGATTTGAAAGGAAAATTTAAATAGGAACTTATATTATGAGTTCCTGATTATTATTAATAGAGTTAATTCTATTTTTGGTCCTAGATTTATAGGTGACATTTCACTTTTAGTCCTCTTTTATCAAAACATCCTCATTTGGTCATAGTATTATTGTGGCATGACTATTTTTGGTCCTCCGTCAACAAAATTGTTGAAATGTTGTTAAATACAATGGTTTTTCAATCATTTTTATACAAAGTAAGTTGACCGAAATGTTGTTAAATACAATGGTCCTCCGTCAATAAATGTTTTTTTTTTTTTGAAAAAATCTGTAATTGAAGACCGAAATGCCATTGTATTTAACGACATTTCAACAATTTTGTTGACGGAGGACCAAAAATGGTCATGCCACAATAATACTAGGACCAAATGTGGATGTTTTCATAAAAGATGACTAAAAGTGGAATGACACCTATAAATCTAGGACCAAAAATGGAATTAACTCTTATTAATATTAGAGAAATTATATTAGGAAATTATATTAAGATTTTGGATTATTATTATTATTATTTTTATTTTTATTATTATTATTATTATTATTATTATTTTAACATAATATAGTTTAAATCGAGGCTACAAAATTTAATACTATTATTTCAATGTATACTAATCACCATTTTTAACAAATAATTGTGCATCAGAAGATTTCAACTAAGCCTACAGTATTGTGGAATTATAATGATAAATGCATGAATAACATTCTAGTAGTTTAGCTATAAAATTGGACAATATCTACATTCAACACTCAAACAATTAATAAATCCCTTTGAATATCATTCTAGTAGTTTAGTTATTGGACTACCTTGTGCTTCTTAGGCAATTGGTTTTTCTTTAATCGCTTTCCTGTACCACCACCCTGCTTCTCTATGTCAATACATGCATACACGGAAGATTTTGTGTTAGACAAAATATAATGTTTTCTAAAGAACTTCTAGCAGAGTTATTCTCAACAACACAATGTTCCATGGCTTCTTCGAAATATATTGGTGTTGAAGGCTTAATGAAATACGATCTTGGTGATCTTGTGTTCTTGTTGTACTTCTTCTTCTTTTTTCTTCTCTACACTACATTATCATATATATAATCTCCAAGCAATTACCGGACAATCACCACGTGTGAACTGAGCTAATTGCTAAGCCAAATTACAACATGTTATCAGCACGAATCATGTGTTGCATTAACCCAATAATTCATGTGTTGCATTAACCATGAAACTAAAATTTACATTCTTTTCAGTTGTGGCATGACCGTTTGGGTCATCCTAGGTAGAATATGATAGGTCGGATCATATCTAATTCTGCTGGCCATAATCTTTTAAGATCTCATGTACTTTCACAAAATATGTTTACATGTGTTGCTTGTGCGAAAGGTAAATATATTGTACGCCCATCGCGTACCAAGGTTGAACATGAATCACCTATTTTTCTACAAAGGTTGCAAGGCGACATTTGTGGACCAATTAGTCCACATTCTGGGCTATTTAGATATTTTATGGTCCTTATTGATGCTTCCACTCGTTGGACTCATGTTAGTCTATTGTCCACGAGGAACAAAGCTTTCGCTAAATTTATTGCGAAAATTAGAGAGTTAAATGCCCATTTCCCAGATTATCCAATTAAATCAATAAGAATGGATAATGCTGGAGAATTTACATTAACGGCTTTTAATGATTATTGTATGGTATTGGGCATCAAAGTGGAGCATCCTGTACCTTATGTCCATACTCAGAATGGTCTAGCTGAATCTCTGATTAAGCGTATTAAATTGATTGCTAGACCATTATTGTAGAAGTCCAGTTTACTGGTTTCTTGTTGAGGACATGCAGTATTGCATGTTGTAGTTTTAATACAAATCCGACCCACTGCATACCATGATTATTCCCCCTTGCAACTACTACGTGGTGTAGAACACAATATTTCCCATCTGTGTGTATTCGGGTGTGCAGTCTATACTCCATATCACCTACAAACCCTACCTCCATGAGCCCGCAACAAAAACTAGGTATATATGTTGGTTATAAATCTCCCTCCATTATTAAATACCAGTGTTGCAAAAATCCCGCCTATGCGCCGATTAATCCTCGCCTAGGCGCTAGGCGCTGGTCGGCCACCTAGCGTATCACCTTAAATGGTGGTCTAAGCGACCGCCTAGGCCGCTTAGGCGCTGACTGCCTAGGCCTCCTAAGCGCCAACTAGACCTCCTAGGCACTGACTAGGCCGCCTAGTTGGCCGATTATTTATTATTTTTAATGGGTTATTTTACTCAAAACAACATCGTTTTGAACGAAATAACTCTAAATTGTACACAGTCTAGATATTTTTTAGGTTAATATTTAATATTTTAGTAAAAGTATTATATAGTTTATAATTATTAGTCTTGAAAAAATTAAGAATACTTAAACAAATTTTTAAAAAATAAAAAATAAAATAAAAAAATACACGGGCGCCTTGAGGTGATTAATCCCCGCCTAGGTGTCCTAGGCGCTAGGCGCTCCCTGAGCGCCCGAGGAGCGCCTAACAATTTTTTTCAACCATGTTAAATTAAATACCTAGAGCCCATGACAAGAGATTAGTTTACTGTGAGGTACGCTGACTGCATTTTTTATGAAGATCATTTCCCGATGTTAGGGGGAGATAAAAGGCCTTATTTAATGAAATGCCGAGAAATTTCATGGGATGAAAAAAAAGATCTTCAGTACCTAGACCCACGTACAAGTTAAACTGAACTGAAAGTTCAAAAAATTATTAATTTGCAAAATTTAGCAAATAACCTGCCAGATGATTTTACTGATAACAGAGGAGTGACCAGGTCCCATATCCCTGCTGTGAATGCTCCTTCGAGAGTATAAGTCCCCAAGGGATCAGGAATGCACATTGGCACTCCCTATTGCTAGAAGCGCGGGAGACCAGTTAGTGCAAAAGATTTAAATCCGCGGAAGACGAGAATTAGTAAAATATCTCAGTCACTCCAAAAATATCTTAGCCATCATGAAGACAGGGAACCTAGTGAACCTGTGCTCTAAATAATATGAACACTGGGAATGCAGAACATCCAGATCAAAATATTTTGGAAAATGATAATGATCTGGTTGATATCAATATAGAAACTACCATAGATTTTGCTGATACAGGAGAAACATATAACAGATTTTTAATAGTCGTCTACGACACGTTTGCCTATACAGTTGCCTGTAATATTCCACATAATAATCTGGATCCAGAACAAAAATCAATAACAGAGTGCCGGAAGCGCCATGACCGGTTGAAGTGGAAATAGGTAATTGAGGCAGAGCTCAACTCGCTTAATAAAAGAAAAGTGTTTGGTCCCACCGTACTTACCTCAAAAGATGTGATCCCAATCGGATCTAAGTGGGTATTCGTACGGAAGAGGAATGAAAACAATGAGGTGGTTAGATATAAAGCGAGATTGGTAGCTCAGGGGCTCACACAGAGGCGCGTAATTGATTTTGAACAGACATATTCTTCTGTTATTGATGGCATTTCATTCTACTATTTAATATCACTAGCAGTAAAGATGAAATTAGATATGCAATTGATGGATGTAGTGACGGCTTACCTTTATGGGTCACTAGATGCTGATATATACATGAAAATACCCGAGGGTATTCAAAATCTCAATATGAGAGGGAAGGATCGAAACACGTATAGCATCAAACTTCAAAGGTCATTATATGACTTGAAGCAGTTGGGTAGAATGTGGTATAACCATTTGTGTGAATTCCTCCTGAAGAAGGGATATGTGAAAAATGATATTTGTCCTTGTATATTCATTAAGAAGTCATCTATTGGCTTTTGTATTATATCTGTCTATGTCGATTACATGAACATTATTGGGACAAACAAAAAGGCTAAGGTTTTTAATGAGGCAACTGATGCAACACATATTTTATACTGCATGTACTCTTTTCCTCGATTAGATTTTTCCCATAGGATTTTTCTAGCGGAGTTTTTAACGAAGCTTGAGTATAGTTATTTAATGGCCAAGGGGAGTGTTATATATATTTTGTTTATGATCTTTAACACTTGAACTCTTCATTTGCCTTCCATTTAATCTCCTGATTATGTTAAAGAATTGAAAGGTTGTATGGAGGTGTATATATTGGTGTTGAAGGCTTATGAATTATGATCTTGGTGATCTTGTGTTCTTGTTCTTCTTCTTCTCGTTTTTCTTTCTCTACACTACATTATCATATATATAATCTCCAAGTAATTACCTTGCATTCACCATGCTAGAATTGAGCTAATTGATAAGCCAAATTATAACAATTTTGTTATACTTAGAAAAATTTAACAAAATAACCAATTTGTCCTCTAATAATTTGACAAATCAAAATAAATTTTTAATTTTAACAAAAATAAGTAGTGGATGGATTGAAACAGCCACACACTTTCAACATAATTAAAGGGAAAAAGTCGTATAGATCAATAATTGATGAACTGAGTCTATAATTTATACATAATTAATGGACTAAAACTGTCATTTTTCCATATTATTATTATTATTATTATTAGTTGTTTTTGAAAATAATCAGGCATTCCATTAATGAAACAAGTCCAGTAAATAACATCATAAACATGGTTGAAAAAATCGTTAGGCGCTCCTCAGCGCTCAGGGGGCATCTAGTGCCTAGGACGCCTAGGCGGGGATTAATCGGCGCCTAGGCACCCGTGTATTTTTTTTTTTATTGTTTAAAAATTTTTTAAGTATTTTTTAATTTTTTAAAGACTAATAATTATAAATTATATAATATTTTAATAGTTAATACTAAAATATTAAATATTAACCTAAAAATATCCAGAGTTTTACAATTTATGGTTATTTCGCACAAAACGATGTTGTTTTGAGTGAAATAACCCATTAAAAAAAAAGAACAATAGTTAATCCGCCGACTAGGCGGCCTAGTTGGTGCCTAGGAGGTCTAGTCGGCGCCTAGGAGACCTAGGCAGTCCAGTGCCTAAGCAGCCTAGGCAGTCGCCTAGCCAGCCAGCCGTCTAGACCACCATTTAAGGTGATACGCTAGGTGGTCGACCTAGCGCCTAGGCGGGGTTTAATCGGCGCCTAGGCGTGATTTTTGCAACACTAATAACAAATAAAAGCCATTAGAATGACATCAAATAGGCAACACAATTTGCAGACAGCTTGCCCGTATGGGCAGCTTAACTGGTCACGTGGTAAAGTTTAAAAGAAAAGACTAGGGATTGAGTCTCACCGGTGACAGTATGGGATTCCGCTGTGAGCAATCTCTTTGTTCGGTTACTATGGGGAAAAAATTTGCAGACAGCTTAATAAAAGAGATTTGAATAGCAGAAAATTCTGTATACTTATCCTTAATATTATTGTTTTTAAAAAAGTTAAATAGTATAATGGCAGTACCTTTCAATATATTTGATCAACACACTCAAATAAAGCTTGCCCAAATGGCATGGCATGCTACCTGACCCTTATTCAAAGGAAGTCCCACGTTATCCGTGCACATAGCATATATATAAGATATTATTGAGATCAGATGCACCATATATATTCTGTACTTGTCTATCTCACACAATATAAGATCCAATCACCTGACTCCACACAGAAATCTCAAAGTATATAAGTGTCAACTTGTAACACGCCAGATACATAATATTCATACAACTTCATCTTGACTTTGCTACCCCGGCCCAGATTCTATTGTCTTGAAATAATGAAGACCTTTTTACTAGTATTAACAGTACTGTCATTCATGGCCAGGTTAAGCAGTGTTGTCCATGGTTCTGGCAACGACGAATGGTCGGACGCCCACGCAACATTCTATGGAGGCGCTGATGCATCTGGTACAATGGGTAAGTCCCTGCAGAAATCATAGTAACTGTGTAAATCCGTACAGTATTCTGGTTTTCTCATAGCTCTGTGACCCTAACCGGCAAAGGACGAGATAAATCAGCCTAAGTTACCCATAGCTGACCGGCTCAAACCCAGAAGTTTGAGGATCGAACCTTCCACCTCTGGGCTGTAGGTAGAGCACTCTTACCACCTGGGAATAGGTACAGTATTCTTTGCTAATGGGGTGAGTGCTGTGCAGGTGGAGCTTGTGGATATGGAGATCTATACAGCGAAGGTTATGGCGAAAACAACGCTGCATTGAGCAGTGCACTCTTTAAAGATGGACTGAGCTGCGGAGCATGCTTTGAGATCAAATGTGTGAACGATGGTGAGGAGTGCTTTCCAGGTTCCATTATTGTTACTGCAACAAACCTATGCCCTCAAAACAAGTCTCTGCCTAACAATGCTGGAGGATGGTGCAACTCTCCCTTGAAACACTTTGATCTCTCCCAGCCAATTTTCCAGCATATTGCTCACTATAGAGCTGGAATAGTCCCTGTTAAATACAGAAGGTACTCTAAAATTTGCTTCACATACACTTCGAATTTTAAATGAATGTATAGGAGCAAATACCAATTTTGGTCCCATGACTATTAGTAAAATGACAATTTTGGTCCACATGTTTAATTTCTACCAATTTTGGTCTCACGACTATTGTTTTAGTACCAATTTTGGTCCAATAACTATTGTTTTAGTGCCAAAATTCATCGCGCCGATCACCCATCCGTTTAAAACGTG
The DNA here is from genome assembly GCF_003576645.1 of Ipomoea triloba. NCBI lineage: Eukaryota > Viridiplantae > Streptophyta > Magnoliopsida > Solanales > Convolvulaceae > Ipomoea > Ipomoea triloba. Next base: position 12,143,746 of record NC_044927.1, read on the forward strand.
CCGAAATTTAAAAATTTTAAAGGTATTATTTTCGTCCTTTTCAACTCAATATCCCAATTTGAACATTAATAAAGAGATTTAAGTCCTAAGATCGATCACAATTCACAATTCTCCTCCTCAAATTAAGGTAAAATGAGGAGGAAAACTGAGAATTTTGATTAATCTTATGACTTAAATCCATTTATTCATGCTCAAATTGGGATACTAAATTGAAAATGACGAAAATACCCTTAACAATTTTAGACTTTTACACGCTTTAAACGGATGGCGACCGGCGCGATGAATTTTGGCACTAAAACAATAGTCGTGGATGAAAATTAGTACTAAAACAATAGTCGTGGGATCAAAATTGTCATTTTGCTAATAGTCGTGGAACCAAAATTGATATTTGCTCAATGTATAGCTTACCACTTACCAGCAGTGTTCTGAACTTAATTGGATGGGTGAACAGAGTTCCTTGCAAGAAGAGAGGTGGAATAAAATTCAGTATAACAGGTCATTCCTACTACAACCTTGTACTGATCACCAACGTGGGAGGAGCTGGGGATGTTGTGTCTGTCTCTATCAAGGGATCCAACACTAGCTGGTTACCAATGTCTCACAATTGGGGCCAAAACTGGGAATGTAAGGCCTACCTCAATGGACAAGCGTTGTCTTTCAAGCTCACAACAAGCGACGCACGCACTCTTGTCTGCAACAATGTAACACCTCCGGGCTGGTCTTTTGGTAAGACCTACACCGGGGGACAATTCTCTGGTCACGAGTCCTCCACTTCCAACTCTTCCCATACTACCAGTATCAATTTTTTTGTACTTGTTCTAGCTCTGCTACAAGTACATCCACTATTACAACTATATACTTTGGTCAAGTGCTAGGCCTTAACTGTATATCAAATATTACTGTTGATAACAGAATATTCTAAACACACTGGAATGAGATTCAAAAGCCTGGCTTCCTTTGCATCAAAAATTAGAGTATGTCATGTTCATCCCATGGTGTTGAGAATGAGATATTCTTCCAAATTTCTATTTCACTGTACTAACCTAACAAAGTTTTGTTTATTTCTCCCATTATATGATATGGCAACTAATTTTACAAACACACAGCACACTTACAGTATTATACAAAAAGGAATGTAATTAGCTCAAAGAGGGAAAGGGTCAACTAATTTTACAAACACACAGCACAGCCACTGTATTATACAAAAAAGGGGATGGAATTAGCTCACAGAGGGGAAAGCTAGGTGTGGAAATTGCAATATGAAATAAATGCACAACACTATAATCAACTAAACTAATACAGCATTTGTAACACCATTTCTCCCCCTTTTAAACCTTTCAATGGAATAATCAGGACGGGGTGCGGAGCAGACGGGTCCGAAGCAGTTGCTAAGAACTGGGGTTAGCCCTCGGCCACGGGCTGACAGTGACGCGGGTGAGGTCAGCCTCGGCCAGGTCCGCCACTCTTGGGTCTAGGTCTCGCTGCGGGCGATTGCGGTCCAGGGTCATTGGATGCGTTCTCCCTTCGATTTCTCCGGATCTGTTGGACCCAAATCGGTATAAAAACATGTAATCCTGTCTCATTAAGGCATCTACTTCTGACCTAAACACTTTTGTCGTGTTATTGTCTAAGTCTATCTTTGTAATAGCATTATCCATTATTAACAAAACTTAATCTTCGCGATTACTATTAGTGTCATATCTTGTCAACCCCCATAATTTTATGGGGTTTTATTGATTCGGTTGACACGAGTTAATTAAATCCATCAGCCGAGTTCAAGCTCAAGCATTCTATACCCCTAGCTATGGCAAGTGCAAGATCCCACTCCAACAATTCCCACGACTCGCGTGGTAATCAGGCTCACTCCTGTACAACAATCCTAATGGGACAGCGAGTCGTCAAACTCTGCCCATGAGGTCGACCGGTAACCTCAAGGACATGATCAACAATAACCGCTAGGCTGGGTCAAACCCACCCCTTACGCCTCCAGCCCTGGGCTTCCAAGAAGGGATGGTCGCGTTCCGGCAAGCTACCACTATTTTGATGCAGATCTTGGATGGGCTCCAAGGAAGCCTCGCGGCTTTCCCACCCAACCCGTCACGGCGGGGAGAGGATCCGAGCACCCGCCGACTTCACACACCCAAACCTCACCTACACGGGCAGATCAATTCACCTCGTCCCTCGGCAAGGCGGGGAGGGGACGAGGCCACCATAGGTCGGCCTGAGCTAATTGAAAACAAGAAAATAAATAAATCATAATTCTAATAGCAAATTCGTCGCACTAACAACACGAAAATAAAATCGAAAGGTTAATGCATCTCATACGGGTCGTCGGAAAATTAGCAAATCATTAATATTATAATCAAGCTCTGACGGTAAAAACATGAAAAAAAAAAAAACTTGAAATTGGAGACGAGCCATCAATGTTCAATTTTGCCTTATCTGTTGCCTCCTTCATCAACGAAATAAAAACTCTGGTCAAGAAAAAGAGCTCAATCGCAGTGAATCAAAGATACAAAGAAGACGAAGAATATGATTTCTATCAGAAAGAGAAATCAAAGATGCGAAGATAAAAATTTAAAAAAAAAAAAGAAAAAAGAAAAAAAGATGGGGATAAGAAAAGGAAGGTAAGAAGATAACATCAGTTAACACCGTTAAAAAAAAATGAAATTTTTTTATAAGTAAGATGACGTCGTTTTGGACCCAGGTCTACCTTGCAATGTAGACTTGGGTCTACAGAATAATTTGCCTACTCTCGAGCAGAAATCTTACTAATATACATGTGTAAGCTAGTCATGATTTAGAGACAAAACACACTACTTAAATTTTCTTTTGGGACATATTCTCATGTAATTAAACTCCTGAAACATGTTCTTACGTGATCACAATCCTGAACCGTGTTCTCAAGTGATCACACTCATTTATATATATATGTATGTGTGTGTGTATGTGCGCGCGCGCGCGTGTGTGTATATAAAGGCGGATCCAGCATGGGGGCAGTGGAAGCAGCTGTCCCCACTCACCCACACCCACCACTATATAGCCCTTATATATATATATATATATATATATATATATATATATATATATATATATATATATATATATATATGTATAATACATTTTTAGATATAAGTATATGAAAACAGATATAAACAAATAATTGGTTAGTTGGCTGAGATGGTTGGTGTGTGCCCTTACCCAGGAAATGGTGAGGCCGAGTTTGACTCTTGCTAGCAGCATGTGTAATCATAATTGGAGCCTTCTTCAACCCTTTTCCCGTCCCCTTCTAAAGCTTATAATAATGAGATGTGTAATTTATAATGAATTTTTTATTTAAATTATTTTATTCTCGTTCCCTTCTAAAGCTTATAATAATGAGATGTGTAATTTATAATGAATTTTTTATTTAAATTATTTTATCAAATTAATTATTTTTCATATATTATTATTAATAATTTTATAAAGTTTTAGTCTGTTTTATTTTTTTGTCTATATCTAACAATATTTATGACTATATTCCTTTTAAGTCATTCAATTTATAATGTGTTCTCTATTTGAATTATTTTATCAAATTAATTATGTTTCATATATTGTTATTAATATTTTTATAAAGTTTTATTGTGTTTTATTTTTCTTGTACATCCAACAATATTTATGACTATATTTCTTTTTAAGTGATATTTTTTAAAGTTTAAACTACATCTTTTATGTTTCGCTCCCACTGAAAAAAAATTTCTAGCTCCGCCACTATATATATATATATATATAGACACACACGTGAAATCCATTTGAACATTCACTTATTTCCAATTAAGACGTTTCAATGATTTTTTTTAATCAAGATATTCAATTGCAGTATTTTATTAAATGGTTGAAATTTGGTTCCTCTCAAAGTCAAATATTAACATTCTAAAGGGGCGTTTGGTTCGGGTTATATAGGATAACTAGAGTTATATTGGGTTGGTTATCTAACATTCCTATGTTTGGTTAGAATTATATAACATTCCCTTGGAATCAAACATTGCCTCCACATCATTATATAACATTCCCTTGGAATCAAACATTGCCTCCACATCACACTTTAACATTCCCTTGGAATCAAACATTGCCTCCACATCACACTTTTTCTTTCCCTTGGAATCAAACATTGCCTCCACATCACACTTTTTCTTGTTTTTGAGGGAATGTGATTCCCTTGCTCATCTTAGGTAATGTTAGATTCCCTTGTCATTTTACATTCTTTGCCCTTAACATACATCAAGGTGAAAGTTTGATTTTTGAACTTTATTTTATTTATTTTATTTTTATGAAAGAAGACTAGATATGGGAAAACATAAATTTAGAAAAGAAAGAACATTATATTGTAACAGTTTGGCACATGTTCATGTTTGCAAGGTGATTTGCAATATGAGAGTATTAAGGTAAAATAATCATTATAACATAAACAATAAATTCAACCAAACATGCATGTTTATATTATATAGCCTAATTTTTACGAAACACAGGAATTTAACATTCCCAGTAATCTAACATTCCTAGCAATCTAACATTCTCTAAGGTAATCTAACATTCCGTGAACCAAACCACCCCTGAATAATATGTAACATAAGTGTACTTTATTTTTTTTTTGGTTTGCAGAGTTAAAAAATATAACTGTACACATAATATTGATGGAAGTAGGGGAAAAATACCCAAAGTATAACAATTTGGTGGGCAGAGTGTCTGTGTATCTGAATAAAAACCTTCCCAAACAACACGGGAATCTATCTAAGCCCATTATTTAATAATTGGATTTGCTATGCACACTACTTGTCAGTCCTTGACTACAAGCACCAGGCAGAAATCTTACTAGTGTACATGTGTAAACTAGTCACGGGTGGGTCACACATAAAACACCCTACCCTACCCTGCATCATCTTCTTTACTTAGCTTAGGCTGCAGAATTCTCAAAACCACTGAAATGGAAACCCTAGCTATACTCCTCATACTTTCTTCCGTGGCCAGGTTAAGAGGTGCTGATGGTTCCGATGGGGGCGAATGGTCCGATGCCCATGCCACATTCTACGGAGGCGCTGATGCGTCTGGTACAATGGGTAAGAGCCAGCCAGAAAGAAAGAACTTCTTCATTGTCTGCTCAGCTGCTTTAATTTAATTTGCTAGTGTTTACTTGATGGTGTAGGTGGAGCTTGTGGGTATGGAGATTTGTATGGGCAAGGATATGGCGAAAGCACTGCTGCACTAAGTACTGCCCTTTTCAATAATGGACTCAGCTGTGGTGCATGTTTTGAGATTAAGTGTGCAGGCGACACTGAGCAGTGCTTTCCGGGTTCAATTGTTGTCACCGCAACAAATTTCTGTCCTCCCGGAGGGTGCTGTGACTCCCCATTCAAACACTTTGATCTCTCCCAGCCAATTTTCCTGCAAATTGCTCAGTACACAGCTGGAATAGTCCCTGTTCAATACAAAAGGTAGTTATTTAACGAAATGGTATGGTTAGTTATGGCGACAAAGATTTAATTGAGCTCTCTATTATATATTGGGAGAGTCATTTTCATTTTTGGTGATATTGTTATTGGGACATTTCCAATTTTAGTCCATTTCATTAGTTTTTGTCACATTGCGACCAGTCTTATTTAGTCATTGTCACTTTTAGTCCACTGTTAAAATTTTCGTCAAATGACCGTTCAAAACAAGGATATTTTGGTCTTTTTATGCTTTGATCATCCTCTTCACCCTTTGCAGTAGTTTTCCTTACACATTTTCATCCAATGAAGAAGTTCGACGAAAGCCATGGGTTTTTAATGTGACTCAAATTGCTTTCGCTGGACCTCTTCATTAAATGAAAATGTATAACAAAAACCATTGCAAAGGGTCAAGGAGATGACCAAAGCATGAAAAAGACCAAAAATACTCTTGTTTTGAACGGTCATTTGACAAAAATTTTAACGGTGGACTAAAACTGGCAATAACTAAATAAAATTGGCCGCAATGTGACAAAAATTAATAAAGTGGACTAAAATTGACAATGCCCCAATAACGGATCAAAAATGGAAATGACTCGGATTTCTCAGCTCATTGGCTGCACTAGCTTAACATATTTCCAATCAAATAAATAGCTTCCAATAAGTACTACTAAACCTGGATGGCAGGCTTAACTGTTAAGTTAACAGGGTTACTTGCATGAAGATTGGCGGAATAAAATTCACAATAACAGGTCATTCCTACTACATCCTAGTACTGATAACTAACGTGGGAGGAGCAGGGGATGTTGTGTCTGTTTCTATCAAGGGATCCAACACCAGTTGGTTACCAATGTCTCACAACTGGGGCCAAAACTGGCAAAGTAATGCCTACCTCAATGGACAAGCATTGTCTTTTGTGGTCACAACCAGTGATGGGCAATCTGTAGTCTCCAATGATGTCACACCTCCAAGCTGGTCTTTTGGTCAGACGTATACTGGTGGCCAAGTCCCTGCAGGTCGCCGCTCCTCAGCTTCCAAGTCTTTACCCACTAAACAACTCATTTCTTGTAATTTATTGTTGGGAGTACTTCTTCTAGCTCTGGTAGAAGCAAGCACACTCAGCTCTTTCCTAGCCTTTGTCCATAAGGAACAATGTTCTAAATGACTAAATATAATATACCCAAGCCTGACTTGTGAGCTTGATGTATTTCTAGCCTATCTCAGTTGATGCAGAAAGGTGAGAGTTTAGCATTTTTGTTTGCTGAACAATCTTTCTACTTCTAGCTAAGCACAGCTGCAGTATGTGTATTAATTTACTTATCCGAGAGAAATACAAAATATATTAAAAAAAAAAAAAGAAGATATATACTATTAACCAGATCATCTATTTAGTGCTGTTACAAATATAAAAGGATCAAATGAGGACCTATAGTTAAGTGAGGATCCTGTGGACTTATCTATCCTTTAATTTAAATAATTCAATGGTTGTGATTAATTATATACAATAGATTTAATTTTTCGCGTCCAGTTTGTTGTGTATTCGTACTCAGTTTGTTGTGCATTCGTCTCAGCTTGTTGTGCATTCATAGTGTGCATGCTGTGCATCTCGCCCACTTTGTTGTGCAGTTACATTCACAACTGTTAAATCAGTCCAAGTGGATGATTTGAATTAATCCACAAGGTCCTCACCTAATGATAGGTCTTCACCTGATCCAGAACCATAATACAACTGTATTGCAGATGCAATGCCATGCAGAAATCAGTACTACTACCTATACTTAGGTTAAGCTTTCATAAATGTTCAGTCACCTCCCTAGCTATTTCCATATATTCTGCACATAACCTGATCTAAAAGTGAGACCAACAAATTCACCAATTTTACTTAATTCCATATACACAATTTACACTTGGCAACCAGGTCTATCTCTAGTATTACTATATTAGTGTTAGGTACTTAGGTTTATGACCTTTGGACAATCGATGTCTAGCCAACACTACTGGTCAGACAGTTAACAATATAAAGAGAAAGAGCAAAGAATAAGGTTAACCACAATCAAGATTCAAGATGGCAAGACATCCACACTTGTAACCACAAGATCACGAGTTCGAATTGTTGCCCCCTTAATTTGAGTCGCTCAGCTACCTTTACTGGCTTTTTAGTGCGGCAAAAATGGAAATAGGAAAAAGGGATCTATCAGCAACAAGTACAGTTTCACGCAGTGCTTAGCCAATTTCTAGCTAGGAAGACTAGACATCAGAATACAGAACTCACTGTGAGAGCATATTCAATTAGCTGCAGCAAAATGCTATTGTTTCTCCAACTAAAACTATCAAAGAGTTTCAGCAAAAGCTATAGATCGAACAAATTAATGCATTCAGGCTCTGAATATTTAACAAGCACCACGCCTGCAATACAGACTTTTAGAAAAGCAAGGCGGGTGATTGTAAGTCCAATTCCCAAATAATAGACATTTAGGATTATGACTCCAAAAAATTATGTAAAAAAAATTCATAAGATTATTGAGAAAAGTGTCAAATTGGCCCCCTAAGTCGGATGGATAGTGCAATTAGGCCCCCTAACTGAAAAAAGTTCCATTTAAGTCCCCTAAACCGGCAAAAAAGTGCAATTGAGTCCTAAATGACTTGTTTATCAGGTCAAATTCAGTTAGGGGGCCAAATTGCACTATCCACCTAGTTTAGGGGGCTAATTTGACACTTTTTATTTTTTATTTTATTTTTCAAAACAAATATTTTTATTTATTTCAGTTCAAAAAAAATATTTTTATTTATTAAAAATATTATTTATTATAAATAAAAAAATTTAAAAAAATTAAAAAACAACCACCGGCCGTTTAATAATTTGGTCCTACTGTCAAATTAATTTGTAGAATTCGTCCCCAAGTGTTGGCCATACGCATTTTTCGTTCCTAAGTTATAATTGATGTTGCACTTTTTGTGCCTTTATTAATAAAACATTAGGGACGAAAGGATAAATAGTTACACCCTTGTATAGTTTCATTTATAGGACAACTGTGTATCAATTTCTCGAAAATCGGGTAAGAGATATTTTGAATTGAGGTGGAAAGCGTTCTCACCAGTACGTCAACGTCGGAGTAAGTGAGGTTAGTGAGGTCTTCATCGCAGTAGAGCGGGAGTAAAGGCTATGGAAAACGGTGCTCTTCAACCCCAGAGGAGAGTGGCTCTTTAATTTTTGGCCAACTGCCAAACTCCATCGTCGCTGCCCATTGCTCAGATAGTGAGATAAGAAGATGAAGTAGCTACCATTTAAATTTGTTTGTGCAATTAGTATTATGAATAAATCTTACAAAAAGATAAATATATATTATTTACGATGTATTAGGAGTACATGAAAATGATATATTTATAGGAATACAAGACATAGTCCTAGTTAGCGGCATTAGCGCTTGATGGGCAAAAGTAGGGTTATGGAATAGGAATTCAAAGAGATGTTGGTTGTTGGTTTTTTGACCAAAGGACAATAAGCCGGTGACCAACACTACCGGAAAAGTTCACAGAGAGCTTGCTCACAAATTCTCTCGTGTATATTCTAAAATTGTCAACCCTTTTTATAGGGTCTTTCTCATGCTTATATACATGTCCAACCGAGTCTAACGGTCAGTGCTATTGTTACAATAATTAATACAATAAATGCCTTTTTCTCAAAAAAAAAAAATATATATACAATAAATGCCTTAACTCCCCGCCATTGTTCTAACCGTAGGTGCTATTGTTACAATAATGAATACAATAAATGCCTTAACTCCCAGCCATTGTTATTGGCTCCACTTTTCCCGCGTGGATCTGCCTCCGACAACAATCCACTCCATCATTGTTATTAACTCTTCTTTAATGGCTCATTAATGACCTGATCTTGGATTACTCAACGCCCTAAGTCATGTTTGGTCAACTACTTCTCCCGCTCGTCTTCGCCCACTAGACTCCTTTATCTTCTCGGCTCCGACTAATTGATTCCTCCATCCATTCGCTCGACGTCATCTGTCTGGTTCCTCCAACCACTCGTCCACAACTCCACATCATCCTGGTTCCTCCCTCCATTCGCCTCACATACTCGTCCAGCTACCCTTGAGGCCTTGATTGGTCTGACCACTTAAACTACGTACTCTGCACCACCCTTCACTGTCCTCCCAGACCGGCTCACTTTCTGCCACCTCCTTGACCCTACGCTTCCCCTTGTCTCTCTTGTCCGCATCGCTACTCTCCCGGTCTCCTTGGCTAGTATCCTATTAACACACCCTTGAATGCCTTGATAACAAATCATCCTCCCAAAAAAATAAATTACGACAATAAACAATGACTATTTCCAGAACACAAGAACATAAAAGAACAATGCACATTTCTAAAGAAAACGCAAAAAAAAAAACGATAATAGCGCACAAAAAATTAAAGAAAAAAAGAACTGGACAAATATGTCACGAATGCACAAATACATTTAACAAAAATGCACACTTCACGGATCAAAAACTCGACAGTAGGCCAGAATCATTAATGCCATACCCCAGAGCAAAAATACGTAATAAAATGGGAATAAAAAAAATAAAACCTGGACACAAAACCATGAATGGCCAAATCCTAAACGCAATACTACACGTCAGAAACAAAAGAATAACAAAACAAAACAAAAAAAAAAAAAAAAAAAAAAAAAAAAAAAAAAAAAAAAAAAAAAACAAACTTTAAAAAAAAATAAAAAAANAAAAAAAAAAAAAAAAAAAAAACAAACAAACAGGACAAACCTAGGAACTCCATAGCAACAAATGAGCTCAAAAGAAGCAAAGCTGCGAAAATAAACAAAACAAAAAAAAAAAAAACAAACTTTAAAAAAAAATAAAAAAATCATACACATTATAACAAAATTCATGGGTAATCCACACTTCTGATCTGAGAAATGTCCTCATTTAATCTTTAATCCGCTCCTATACTGAGAATTATGCCTTCCAAAAAAAGTTGAATTAATTAGAAACCAAACAAGTCCTTCATCATATCTAAATTTCCAATATTCTAAAGTAAATTCAAATTTTCTTTTCAAAAAAATCGATAAGCTCAGCTCTTTCTACCGTCGGTTAATTTCATCATTCTCGTCTTCTAGTTGATAGTCAGTACATTGATCACACCGTTTTCCGGCGAAGTCACCACCACGGTGTCACCGGCGTGGCAGAGCTGCTTTTCCTTTCCGTATCCAATGGCTGCCGCGGTCACCTCATCTTCTCCTCCTCCGTTGCCTTTCAATTCCGAGATCGAAACCGGCAGAATTCCCCGGTATATGAGCCCATGCCCGGCCGGAGCATCGTCGCCGATCAATGCCGACAGAATCGGCATACTAGGTCTATACTTAGCTAACAATTTGGCAGCGTTGCCGTCCTTGCTGAGGACCAAAACCATCGCCGCTTTAGCGGAATTCGCCGTCTGTACGGCGGCGCAGGCCAGGCTTTCCAGCGGATTCATCGGCAACGGCGAATTCTCCAAAGCTTTCTTGAAAATCTGGGCGTAATCGAGGCACTTCTCGGCTTCCAAGCAGATCTTGGCCATGGTTCTAACGGCCTCCTCAGCGTAATCCCCCGCGGCGGTCTCACCGCTGAGCATGACGCAATCAGTGCCGTCGATCACCGCATTGGCAACGTCAGTAGCCTCAGCTCTAGTGGGGCGCGGGCATTTGATCATTGATTCCAGCATCTGCGTGGCCGTCACCACCGCCTTACCCAGCGCGTTGCACTTACGTATCATAACCTTCTGCGCAACAAATATCTTCTCGATCGGAATTTCCATCCCCAAATCGCCCCTAGCCACCATGAAAGCATCGGAACTCGCCAAGATCTCCTCCAAATTACAAACTCCTTCTTCATTCTCAACCTTAGACATCAACACAATATTCTTCGCATTCTCGGGGCCTAGGAGCTCCCTAACCATCACAACATCAGACCCTTTACGCACAAAAGACAACGCAATAATATCAACCTTATTAGGCACACCCCATCCCAGGATATCCTTCTTGTCTTTCGCGGTCAGCGTGGGAAGATCGACGACCACGCCGGGGAGATTCACGTTCTTCCGTTCACCCAACACAGCGCTGTTCTCGCAGCGACACCGCACTAGGCCGGAGTCCTTGTCGCAGTTCAAGACGGTTAGTGTGAGGGTGCCGTCGGAGCAGAGGATGGTGCTTCCCGGAGAAACGTCAGTGGCGAGTTTATGATAGGAGATAGAGATGAGGGTGTCGTCACCATCAACGGTATAGTCTGTGGTTAGGGTAATTTCTTGGCCTTTCTTCAGTTGGATTGGCTTCCCATCTTTCAGGAACCCTGTTCTTATCTCTGGACCCTGCATTGCATGCCATTAATTAATTGTTTGTTTTTTTTGCTATAAAATTATATTAATATTAATTAGGTGTCGATTGATTATAATAATGCATATAATTAACAAAGTAACAAGGTGTGGGAGTTCGAATCTCACTGTAAATATTAAAATATAGCAAAAATTTGTGTGAGACCGTTGGGTCGGGTCAAGATGTAGATGTAACACTTATATGCACAAATATTATATTTATATTCTCAAATGTAATACTAATCAGGAATAAAATTTTTATTACTAAGGAAAAATACAATACTTTTACATTTCGATTTAAAAGTATTATATTTGCTTATAAGGGCACTTGTCAACATTACCTATTATGAAAAATATATTACTTTTTCTCTTATTGATTAGTGTTATGTTTGAGCATATAAGTATGACATTTGCACATATAAGTATGATATTTGCATGGTGCTTTGACCCGATCCGACCCATCTTACCCGAGTGTGACCCTTAAAATATATATGTGATTTGAATCCCATATACTAAATGGAAAGGTCTGAATTGGATCTCTAATATCTGGACGGTTACAGTGACTCGATCACCAAGTAACAAACAATAAAAAGTAGATACGTACGTACCTTAGTATCCAACATGACGGCGCAAGGAATACCAGTATTTTTGATGGCAAGTCGGAGGTTATCTAGGGTTTCCTGGTGGTATTCATGGGAACCATGGGAGAAGTTGAAGCGAGCGACGCTCATGCCGGCATTCAGGAGTTTCCCGATCATCTCCACTGATCGCGACGCGGGGCCCAGCGTGCAAACGATCTTGGTCTTAGGAATCTGATTCCCCCCATCCTCTTCTTGTTTAAGTATATCCGCCGCCGCCGTTTGATGGAAAACATCCTCGGCCGGCGAAAACTTTCTTTTTCCGAGATAGGTGCTGGTGTTCTCTTTGGTGAGAAGGGACCGTGAGGAACCCAAAGAGGCAGTGGAAGGCATTGTATAGATGTTACGTTGGTTGGGAATTGGAATCTAAGAGGGGGTGGGCGGCTAAGAAGTTAGAGTAGAAGGGGTGTATTTATAAGTGAAGTTACCTAGCTACTTATAATTCCTAGAAGGAAATAATTAAGGAATAGGGAATAGTGAAGGGCAGCATGCGCATGCAAAGAAAGGGGCTCTAGGGAAAACATTATCGGAGCTCCCAATTAGTATAATGCTTCAATGTTTCTTAGGTTTTTATTCACTTTTTCATACACACATGTTGTTTGGTAGGTCGAAGAGGACCACCCATTATGACATGAACCATTATCCACACAACTGGGTGAATTATAAATAAAAATTATATTTTTAATATACTAAAAATACATTATTTTTTATATAAAATACTACTGAAAATACATTATTATATATATATATTATAAAATAATGTACCTTCATTACAAAAATAATTTACTTTTAATATAATAAAAATGTATCTAGTCCACACAATAATTTGCCTGACCTCATACCTAGGCAATAGTTTGGGCTAGACTTCCTAAAGGCATCAAAGTTTAGTCCAAGATAAAGATAGTGTTTGTAAGGTATTTTGACCATGATTATAGAAATTTGGAATAAGGGTCAAATAGGCCACTGAACTACACACCAAAATGCAATTAGGTCATCGAACTCAAAAACAATGCAATTGGGTCCCTGAACTACACAAAATCATGCAATTTGATCCAAAATGACTTGTTTTACCTGCTTTGCCGGTTACCAATTTTAAAAATAATATTTTAAAATAATTTTTAAATATAATAATTAATTAAAATTAAAATATATTTAAAAAAAAAAAACAATTCCGGCCAAAGACGATTCATCTCCGGCCGGAATTGTTTTAATTTTTTTTAAATTTTTTTAAATTTTAATTAATTATTTTATTTAAAATTATTTTAAAATATTATTTTTAAAACTGGTAACCGGCAAAGCAGGTAAAAACAAGTCATTTTGGATCAAATTGCATGATTTTGTGTAGTTCAGGGACCCAATTGCATTATTTTTGAGTTCGATGACCTTATTGCATTTTAGTGTGTAGTTCAGTGGCCTATTTGACCCTTATTCCTAGAAATTTTGTTTTATTTGGAAAAAATTATGTTTAAGTGTTCTATATATTTATTTATTTTTTTGAAAAATCATGTATAAAACAGATATTACCTTTGTAAAGAATAATGAGTGTTTAAAAAAAAAGTTTCTTATATTTAAAGAAGTTTGGTACTATTTATAAAAAGTCTATATTTACTTAAAAGGCAAAAACTTGTGTGAGGCCGTCTTACCGTGAGACAGTTCGGGTCGGATCGAGTCAACGTGAAAATGTGGTACTTATACATACAAATGTCATACTTATATATGCTCAAATATAATACTAATCAGGATTAAAATTTTTGTTACTTATAATGAATAAAGCTCTACTTGGTAAGCAAGTTTGTAGACTAGTTACTATGCCTTAGCTTCATCTCTTGTTGCTCGTGTCTATAAGGCATGTTACTACACGAAATGTTCTTTTTTTTTTTTATGCAAAAGAGGGTAGCAATCCCTCTTATATTTGGAAGGGTATGCCGGCAGAGTATTGACAATGGCAGTGACACTGTAATTGGTTTGGATCCTTGGTTGCCTGAGGATGAGAATCCATACGTTCAGACAGAATTGCATGAATGTGTGAAGCTCCCGTCTCTTCTTTACTAAACGAGCAAGGTACGGGGTGGGATGTGGATTCTGTAAAGGATATTTTTAACCAACCTGATCCTAATCTGATTTTGAACATTCCTCTCAGCATACGGAAGCCGTGAGATCAGTGGGTCTGAAATTGGAGCCAAAAGGGAGACTATACGGTTAAAAGTTGCTATAAATCCCTTACCATGGTGGTTGCCGATGGTCGACCTTAGCATAGGATTTGGAACTTACATATTCCGCCGAAGGTGAAGAATTTCTATTGGCAATTTGCCTCTTCATATCTTCCAACCAGGGATGCCTTAATATCGAAGCATGTTGCATGTTCATTAATATGTCACATGTGCAGGGAAGAGGATGAAACAGCCACGCATTTGTTTGCTAACTGTCGTGAAGTGATCCATGTGTGGGCAGTGTTAGGAATGCCGATCTCACCAGGTTTTGCTGCCACTAATGTTAGTGAGTGGTTTTTTAACGTCCTTAGTGTCTTACATGATGATTTGCTCACTAAGTTTGCAATGGTTTGTTGGGGTTTGTGGAACAACAGAAATGACAGTGTATGAAAGGGTCTTACCTTTGATCTAAATACAACTATTCAAAGGGCCCTTGAATTTCTGGAGAATTGGAGATTTGCGAATGATGACCACCACCAGGCTGCTGCATGTGCATTTCAAACTCAATGGGCTAAGACGTCGCCAGGAAGAATTAAATTGAACACAGATGTTGCTATTAGCACAAGAATGTGTGTAAGCTAGGGAATTACATGGTCAAAGAAACCGAGGCTATAAGTCTTCGGGAAACTCTTATTTAGCTAAAGGACACGGGTATGGGAAACGTTGATGTTGAAATGGATTCCCATGTTGTTTATCATGCTATTAGAACCCCCTCTTTTAACTCTGCTTTTGGTTATTTACTAGATGATATTAGAGAATTAGCATATGAGATTGACGATATTGAGTTCTTTTTTATAAAGCGATCTGCAAATTGTGCCACCCACACTGTTGCTAGGGAGACCTTTTCTGAGTCAGGTTGCGGGAAATGGCTTGACATTCCCCCATCTTTTCTGGTTGACATTCTTGGACGTGATTTAATGCACTAATCCTTTATTCTCAAAAATAATAATAATAATAATAATACTTTTTTAAAGGAAAATATAATACTTTTACATTTCGATTTAAAAGTACTGTTGCAAAAATCCCCGCCCAGGCGTTCCTAGACCGAGGCGAATTGCTCCCTAGGCGTCCGCCTAGGTGGCCGGCCACCTAGAGCCTAACTCGGTTGACTGGGCCGAGTTGGCAGCCGACTAGGCCGTATTTGACTGAATTAACTTGCCCAACTCGGCAGAGTTAGCCGAGTTAACTCGAGCGAGTCAACCTCGTTAATTTTATTATTATATTTATATATGTTTAAATTTATTTATTTATGTAAGTAAGAGAAGTAAGAGACATATATATAATATATAATATATATATAATATATGAAATACACCCACACACATGAATTATTTTTTTGTTTTTATATGTCGCCGCCTAGGTACCGCCTAGGCGCCGCCTAGACCGCATAGGCATTAGTCTACCGCCCGACTAACGCCTAGCGCCTACCTCAATCATGTTTAAAAGTATTACATTTTTCCTCAAAAGTATTATATTTTTCCTTTTAAGGGAAACATTACTTATTATAGAAAATGTAATACTTTTGATGAAAAATATAATACTTTTACATCAAAATACAAAATTATTATGGAGTACTATACATTTTTCTTCAAAAATATTACATTTTTCCTTATAAGTGACAAAATTTATATTCCTAATTAGTATTACATTTGAGCATATAAGTATGACATTTGTGTATATAAGTATGACATTTGCATGTTAGTTCAACCCGATCCGATCCGTCTCACGAATCTTGGTCTCACACAAGTGTGACCCTTACTTAAAATGCTCTTGTATAACAAGAACAAGAACAACAACAATAATAATAATAATAATAATTCGCAAGTTGGCAACACACACTAGTTAGCAGTCTTGAGATACACAAGAACTAAAGAATTTTGTATTTAAAAAAAAATGAGATTCGGAAGAGGTTCTATACCAAGGGGAATGAAGAACCTTGTTTCTTCGTCGCTCACTATATTCCAAAGAAAGTAAAAGATATCATTAACAAACACAAGCATTTGCATCATTATATTCAAAGCGTGCAAATGAAGCATTAATCAATGCAGTGCACCCTCCATCCAGCCATTGCTTACCCAACCTGATCGAACAAAAGAATAAAGATGCTGAATAAATTAATTAGCATTTCAGACTGAAGCAGTTGAGTTCAGTCAATGCACTCTAAACACCACCCAAAAAATCACATGCCTATTAAATCACAACAATAGCTTCAAACCTGTGGTTGCAATTTACATTTACACATAACTTGCAGGTCCCATAAAAGCATCACTATGCACTTTTTTTGACTGCAAAACACAAAAAGAATAATACCTAAAACAAAATTAGGTACCAATATAAAGTGTCCTGCGAGCTCGGTACACCACCTAAATGGGGCAGAGGTCATCTGATGCAATGGAAACCCTATAGCTGACTGCATTGATAGTGGGCAAGATTCTCAGGAGACTGATGTGCCAAAAAGTCCTTTGCCTATCACTCACAGTCAATGTTTTAGAGTGGAGGATGGTCGGGACTTGTTAATCTTCTCGTCCTGCGAGGATGGAGGCTGTAACGTGGAAGATGAGATGGCAGCATGGTATGAAGATGATGCAAGTTGTGCAAGTGCTGGAACAGCACCACCTGTAGGCAGGTTTATTACCAATGTACATCAAGTCAGATAGGGAACATTGAAGTGGACAGTGGAAACGTAAAGACTAGTGCTGGGCTGACTTCAGTCAAAGTCAATATTTTTTAATGAGGCTAAAATTCAAGTTTGTCATATTTCATCTTAATTCCAAAGGATGAGAAAGGCAATAGTTTAGGCCAATGCAGTTTTATAATGATATTATTATACAAATAAATATTTACCCCATATCTTTTTTATATACAAAAGGCTAAAGACTGCCAGCTTGCAAGCTTTTGGTCCAAACCTTAACTAGTTCAAATTTGATGATAGTATGATGCAAGCAAATGCAACAGTGGATCAGTTTTGTGGTCCTCAAAATGAAGTAGATGTCTTTGGAATCTCAGCAGTCCTGGGGGAATGTTACTTGAGTTCTACAGTGTTTGAGGAAAAATATACAGAGGAGTCCAACATTCATGTCAGAGTCCAAAGGAGGCTTTAACTTCGAATCTAGTGTCAATGAAAATGTTCTTTTTAACATAAACCCCTCATTTTATTTATTTACTTTTGCCTTTACTTATAGTACCCATCCCCACCAAACAAATCCATGTGACTGAGGGATTTGATTAAATAGGAATAAATTTAACTCAATATAAGACGTTTAGGAAATGTAAACAAGCCAACTACTAAAACTTGCAATTGTGGAAAAAGCAACTTATTACCTGCCAATCCTGCACATGCCGATGAGAAAACAATAACAGGTGGAGCCTGCAACCACGAAATAATGCATCAGAAGAATTCTTCGACTGTACCAAAAGAATCACAGGGAAGCAAAGATGAACTTTAAATTATACTAGAACAGAAAGTTAAAAATAAAAACAAAGAAACCTAGAACAGAAAGTTAAAAACAAAAACAAAGAAAACTTGACTAAGTCTTCGTTCCCACAGCAGGAAATGAACCATATTTGATATTCCTACCAAAAAGTAATTGAGGGTTATTATTAATGGAGCCCATATCTTGCCAACACAAATACCCTTCCCCCCCCCCCCCCCCCCCCCCCACAGACACTCAACATAAAGATTATCACTCCCAGAGGATAACAATGTTTCCCCAGGCAATGGAGGGCAAGAAATGACAGCACGTCAGAATGCAGGGAGAGAAACTGTGCTATATGTCAAGTCAGAAAGAGGTGAAAAAAATCAAGGTTATCAAGGCGGACTTTTTAGGCGAGATGCCGTCGACCGCCTAGGCGTTGCCTAGGCGATGAGTAATATATATATTCAGATTTACACCAATTAATATTAAATGTCAAATGCCATATTAATATTCCTTGAAACTTGTATTGCATTGGGCAACCCAAAAGTTCATTGAGACTTGTTCCTTGAGACTTGCACTATATTGGGCAGCTCAAGAGTCCTTTCTTTTTCTTTTTTTCTTTTTGAGTCCTTCTTTCTATGTATGTATATATATACACACAGAGGCATAGAAAAATCAGACTACATATGTACAGGGAAAATATAGAATATCCAGCTTTCAACCTCTAAACTGGGATCGGAGGTAAAAGTCAGTGCTTGGGCTAGGTTTAGGGAGCAGCGGCGACACCACGAAAAGAAGTCCGGTCGCCATCGGAGGGCTCACGCGCCGTCACGCGCCACCATCTCCGAACTGCTCCGCCGTCACGCGCCGGCGCGTGCGGTTGTTTCCGGCGACTTCGCCGGCCGTTTTGTTCTAGGCGAGGCGAGCAGATTAGGCGGTCGTTGTCGACCGCCCAGACGCCTAGGCGACGCCTTGATAACACTGAAAAAAATAACTGGCAGACTGAAAAAGTTTACCCCAACAAGGAAATGTAACCACATTGGGCCTTTAATCCATCTTCGAACAATAGGCATCACTGGAAGGTCATAAAAAGATGAGATAAAAACATTAAAAATCAGTGTAAAATTCATAATCCTTATTAGTAGAGAATAGAGATGAAGATTGTATAGAAACCACAATCCTTCAAGTAGAACACAGAAGATGTGTGATATTCAGATATTCAAATAAATATTCTTAGATAAAGAGATATGGTCCAAAAGAAATTCATAATAAGAGCATCAACCACACAACTCAAAATATTTTCTAACAATTTGGTGATCCAAAAGAATTTGATACATTCAACAGTGTAAACACATCCTCAATTCTGCACAAAATACTATGGAGCTATAATCCGGTAATCCCAGCTCACCATGAAACCAATATAACTATAAAGTTTTGGCTAGAAACCTACAACTTAATTTTAAATATAGAGTTGCAAATACATAGCTCAAAGCATACTCTAAAGAGATGCCTAAAATAACCAGTAAAGCCAATGTATAGTGGGGAGTATATCCCACATCAAGGTTTGCCAGAATTTTCCTCAAACCAATTGTAGAACTACAAGGAAATTTTCATTGTATTGCATTTAAATTTACATAAATCAAGCATACTCAATTTTGCCCTGCCCTCATTCTCTAACTAGTTATTTTATTGCTTATAATAAAAGTAGGTCCCTGTTTCCTACTTGAATCAACTATAAGTGACAATACTAATAACGATACTTTAATAGTTTAATGATAACATATATCCTGATCACCTTTTGCTTCTTATGTGTCTAGGATCAATTTTTGTTACCTTGACAACTGAATTCACATAACATCCATCAGATCATATACAACCAATAAAATTAACAAATTGGAAAATGATGTTTAATAACACCTAAGTGATCACTGTAGTCATAAGCTAGATGAAGATAGTAACAACAAAGTTACATGGTGAGCATCATTACCATGGTTGAAGCCATAAAATGCACTTGTTGTGCCGCCAACAGCAGTACCAATCTAGCTCATCCCAGTACAATAAAATCATAACATAAACAAAAAGAAAAAAAAAAATTAATCAAATAAGAGATATAAACTAGGGCTGTATACACGCATGTATATAATGGTAAATTAGTACCATAGAAAAGCTGTCTCTGATCAAAGGTGGAACTGTCCACTCGCTAGTCTCCTGACAGATTATCAGAATACTACATCAAAATTTCATGAAAAATTTATGCTGCAAAAGGAATAAATGAAGAGAAATTTTGCAAGAATTTACCATTTCATTGGAAAGAGGACCAGCGCAATGGGAACATCTCATGCTACTCTTAGAGCTAGGGTTTGATTGCATCATTGTCTTCTTCTCCATTCACTCATCCACGGGCAAGACGCATATGATTCTACAGAAACTGAGAATTTCTCCGTAACAATTAGCAAGGTCGAAAAACCAATTGACATTTCGACCGTACAAAAATTTACAATCTGATAAAATCACAGAAATATTACAAATATTTCTCTGACTGGGGACGGCTGCTCTCCAAAAAGTGTTTGATCAACTAAAGCATAGAAAATCTGATAGAAGTAAAACTCTACAAATGTTTATAACTGCAGTTTTAACAATTTCAAGTCCTGAATAACAAACCTGTCGCTGTAATTCTGTTGCAGCAAGCCAGCAAACATAAGCCTTGGGCAGAGAGACCGTAGACGAGGGAGAAGTGTCGAGGGACTGAGGGGCAGTGAGCTGTGAGCGTGAGGCAATGAGGGGCAGAGTCGTAGAGACCGGAGAACCGTCGTACGTCGTCTGTAAGCGGTGGAATGGTGGAATGGTGGAATGGAGAAGCAGACGCGGAGAAGCAGACGCGCAGAAGCCAGAAGCGAGGGAATGAATGGATTAGGGGATTTAGGGCTATGCTATTTTGTGTTTTCTATTTTGGAGTAACTAAAAGTTTGAAAAGTTATAATGTAGAAGTTGAAAAGACCAAATTGTCATTTTGGTCTACTGACTATAAGGCCTTCCCCAATAAGGGGATCTTTCACATTTTTTAAGAAAAGTAGGTTGAGGTGGAAGGGAGAGAAGGAAGAGAGAGAGTGTCAGCATACCTTGCAGGAGGAAGAGATTTTGGAACAGTAATGTAGTCCCATTGGATGAAGAAGTGAGGCGCAGTTGGGCGGGCGCTTGCAGTTTTTCTTCCACCTCATTTTCTCTTTCCTAATCACGCTCACAAAATCTCCTCAAAATCTACACCAAATTTCTAACTATTGGAGAAGGCCTAAGGGTTCTCTTAATTGCAGTGTACGATTTTTAAAAGTGTTAATTGCATACCCTGACTATTCAATTTTTGTCAATTTTGGTCACTCCGGCCAATTTACCGGTCAAATTCGCCGGAAAATCCTAAAACCTAAAATAATGAGGGTATTTTAGTCATTTCACATCTTTTTCCTTCTTCTCCGGCGAATCCCTCCTTTCTTCTTCTTTTCCGGCGAACCAAAATGACTTTTCCGACGGACCACTGATGTAGCTGTTGTGGTCTCGTCGGGGATAAGGTCACTGGTGACCAAAGGCCGTTGGGTGCAGGAACTTGTTTAGTATACCTTGGCCTGCATTTATAGCCGACGATAGCATTTACTTCATCAATGGAGTTCTCCACCTTCGAGCTGAGCTAACTATTCGACCCAACGACGTACTCGGAGACTAACAAAATGCATCGTCTGACTACCGTAATTTCTTTCCTTTTTCCTATTGACTTCAAACACAGGACAGGTGCGGAGCTTTACATATAGTGACTTTTAATGGTTTTAAACTAAAATTTCTAATGCAGAGCTCTACCGTAACAAAATGCAGAGCTTTCCTTCTAATGGTGACTTTTAAAAAGCCATAAAGCTAAAATTTTCCTTAGGATTTTGGTTATACAGTGACTGGTTGATGTATAGTGCCGGAGAAGAAGAACATACATGTGAAATTACTAAAATACCCTTCATTATTTTAGGGTTTAGGAAATTCCGGCGAATTTGACCGGCAATTGCCTGAGTGACCAAAATTGACAAAAATTTAATAGTCAGGGTATGCAATTAACACTTTTTAAAGTTGTGGATTGCAATTAAGATGACCCCTATAGTCAGTGGACCAAAATGACAATTTGCTCAGTTGAAAATTAAAGAGTTGTTGAGTTGTTATGCTTAAAAGTGTTTGGTAAAATTAGTTTTTTGATAAAATGATAAATGTAAAAAAACTAAAAAAGGATATTTTCATAAAATTTAAATAGTTTTAAATTTAAATAGGTTTGTTTAGTGGTGAGCAACCGACTGACCAAAAAAAACAAATAACCAACCATGGATTTTGACTGTCATAACCGACCGGAACTGACCGAATGAAATACTGTAACTGACCGTTGGTTTTGATCGGTTACCAAATAACTGAAAGTACACATATATTCAACAATTAATACATATGCTATTATATATTTATATATCAATCTAGCAGAATGAGTTAAAATATTCATTTACCTACTTAACAATAAATATTAACAGTAAATACTAAATATATTAACTAAATAACATATTAACAATCTACACTTATAATAAGAGCCAATAATGTTAGACCCCTAACTGGAACTAAAAAAATGTTGGTGTAATAGTCTGCTATAACATATTGTACTTTGTGTTCTTCTTATTGTGCAACCTCCAATTAAATTCCTAATATATCCTAATCTTTTATAATTTTACCAAATTCTTTCTGTTAAATATAACGGAAGTTTATAATTTTACCAAATTCTTTCTGTTAAATATAACGGAAGTTTAACATTAAATTCTTTAGGCAATGTTAAATATAACGGAAGTTTAACATTAAATTCTTTAGGCAATTTGTTTCTTTATTGCAGTTTTCAAACAAATTGGCAATATTCTATAATACAATTCAGTATAGATTACTAACTTAAAATTAGAATATTGAAGTCTTAATAGGATTCTATAATACAATTTTGTATAGATTCCTAACTAAACCATTATTTTACCCAAAACAACAGTATATAAACCCCTCCCCTTCTCACTGGTATTCACCCAAAACTAAACCTAACATATTTTGCAACACACCATCTACTTGACATTTTATAGGTATGATTGTCAAAATATTATCATGCTAATTCTATTATTTGTATTTGTACTCATAATGATTACAGTTTAAAAAAAATCAATAATGGTACACTCATTAATTAGTATAACGTCAATATCGTTATGTAAATATATCTATTGTATAATCTGTTCATCTATACTTGTATCCTTGTATGTAATGTTGTAGTTCTCATTATATTCCTCTATAATCTACACATTTTAGTTACTCCTAACTCCCTAATCTATCATAAACTTAATTGATATTGACACAAAAACTATGGGCTGGAGTTGTACAGTTCATGTCATTAAGAAAAACGAACCAAAAAACGTTATTGGAACGCCTGAGAAAAAGTATATGCTCATCGTACTTGAGGATCAAACAGTAAGTAAATAGTAAAAAACTTCTCCTTTTTATTATTATTATTATTATTATTATTATTATTATTATTATATTTTTATCATTATTAGTATTATTATTATTATGAAGATGCTCTCATTCACCACCAACATCATTGTAAATGCTATATCTAAATGCAAGGAACTCATGTTCAATCAATAGTGTTTGATAATGACATTAGAACGTATGATATCACTTTACAAACCAACAAATGGTACATCATCTCAAATGTCATTGTCAAACATGTCCGGACGAACTATAAAGTACTTGATCACAAATACAATTACACATGGATTTTAAATGGTCGGACCGGTGTCCAAACAAGTGACAATGATGACATGTCATTTGCTCCCATTTAAGTGGTTTATTTGTTTCTACTTACTTTAGTTGCAATAGGTATTTACAATTTCGTTATGTTTTATTAAAATATATAAGCATCTAGACTATTTCTTTGATTTTTATTAATTTAGCATTTTTTTCCTCTCTCATTATTATATGACTACTTTAACTAATTAAGAAACACTAATTTAAAAATACGCATTTGACATTGGTTTAATCGCGCAACGCGCGTGTGATAACTAGTAAATCAATAAATATTAACTATGTTGACACAGAAAATTTGAACCCGACAAATAGACCGATAAAATTATTATTAGGCTTAATTCTAAAATTAATGAGTTGTGGATACAAATTATTATATATCACCACCATACATAAATTTTGAAATTTAAATATTTTTTTCAATAGTGCTTCCAAACAGATTGTTGTGCTTATGTGAAATACTTACTATTATTCAAAATGGTCAATGTTGTATTTATAGAGTTCTCAAACACGCCAAATACGTAGGGATCCGTGGTTTGCACATGATGTTCATTGTTTGTGCTCTTGTTTTCTGCATTGTGAAAGACCATTAACAAAATTATCTATCGATGTTTGTCATACATATTAAACAAAAAAACACATAGGAACTATAAAAAAACTCTATATCTAAAATAAGCAAGCATGATATATTATACTTATAAAAAAAATTATATATTTTGCACACATTATCTTATAAAATTATATGAAATATTTTTCACACATTGTATTATAAAATTTTAGACTATATATTTATAGACTACAAATTTAGAAATATATATGTAATATTTATATCTGTAGATATATATATATATATATATATATATATATATATATAATTTTTGATACCATTAACCATTATATATGTAATATTTATATCTGTGTGTATATGTAATATTTATATCTGTGTGCGTGTATATATATATATATATATATATATATATATATATAAAAGAAAAATGAAATATCAGATATAGCATCCGTAGTCTTCATTTTGGATCTCCCAGACTGCACATCTCTTCCTCTCTACTCCTACCTCAATTTCTCTACTCCTATAAAAGAATATCTGTAACTCTATCAAGCCAGATCTGTAATCCATGCCTATATCCCTCAAACTCGCGGTAACCGACAGACCATCCATGTTAATCGGCGACTTGAGGTACCGATTAAATTAGCAAAGTGTAGAAAAGGGTTTTGGTGGAAGACGAAGAACAATGAACTAGTAAGTTTCTGTTCAAATTGTATTTAGTTTTTAGTTCGTAGATCTACGATTTCCGACAAATCTTAGTGAAATGCATGTGTTTTCTTTGTTAACTTGCAGGTTTCTTTTTCTGTTACTTCTAGTGAGAAAAAATACTACGGACGACTGGACTATGTACTGATCAGCTTAGATTTACAGTGAAAATGGAGTTTCTACCTAAATTATTTGGTAATTTTTCAATTCATTTTGTTTTGAGTTTGACTCCAGTACCAAATTTGCCCTAATTAACAAAATTTGTAATTTGTCTTACCTACTGACAATCATTTCAGTTTATTCCTCAATTAGAAGGTAAATTTCACCAGAAATTTGTATTAAGTTGGCGTAAAGCTAATAAATTGCCCAAACTGACGAAATTTGAAATTTGTCTAACAAACTGAAGTTGATTTCAGTTTGTAGATACAATAGAAGGTAATAGATTAATGAACTTTGACTACAATAGTTGTTGTGCCATCAAATTTAGGACTGCACTTGTGTTTCTAGCTAAATGGTAATATAAAGTCCATATGTTTTAATTTAGCTAACCTACTGAACTCTGTAATCTGCAATGTAATTATAACACTTAGCTTCAAAGATATTTGCACTCTAAATATCATGTAAAAGAATAAAGGTGAGTACCTTTCTCATTAGATGGATGTTTCCTTTTAGTGCCTATGACCCCTGATTTGGTGAGCTTCCTCATGCTTGAAATTGCTAATTAGTTTTTCTGTGTCTCATGTACAGTGAATAAGTAGTATTTATATTGGAGTAAAAAGCAATATTAATGAGTGGGGCTTTTAGTTTTCCAGAATGACATTGGAATACTAAATGACTTACAGGAGATTAATGATGTTAGCTCCATAATGATGATGAACTTTATGTGTAAGAAACTAATTACACTGATACTTAGGATTGATAATTTTTAACTGAAATTATCAATTAATTGTTAATTTAGTATACTACTTGGCAGCGTTACAAAATCATTTTAAAGCTCTATCTCATGAATAATTCAATTAAATGTAAACATTTTATTATGAACTTTATCTATTTTTTAATATTTATCCACTGAGATTTGGTCATGCATTGGAATTTCTAATTGTTGATGTCACTATGTCAGTTTATATGCTAAGGATGAATCAAGAACACAACTGACATACTCTCAGTGGAGCCGAGAGATAAGTCACCTAAACTATTTTTAATTAGTTATTAATTCTAATGTGAGATTAATGTTTTTTCTTGTAGTAATAGAAGAGCATGTAGTTATTTTCTTGATTTACAATTTGTGTAAATGTAGGAGAAAGCAATTTACATTCATGATGTGCATAAGTCCTTATATTTTGTGGTAATATAAAACATATAGTGATTTAGTATTTGTGTAAATCAATCGTAGAAGGACATTTACAGTCATGATGTGCTAAGTAAAATTATTTTTGATAATTTTAAAGTTTGGATACTACCATCCCATAAATTTCCATAAAAAAGATATAAGTAAAGTTTGTATACTACCATCTCACACTGTGTAGAGCATTGTCAGATGTTAGTTTCTATTTGTTTATATAGTTTGGTCATGCATTGGAATTTCTAATTGTTGGTGTCACTATGTCAGTTTATATGCTAAGGATGAATCAAGAACACAACTGACATACTGTTAGTGGAGCCGAGAGATAAGTCACTTGTACCTATTCTTAATTAGTTATTAATTCCAATGTGAGATTAATTTTTTCGAGCATGTAGTGATTGTCTTGATTTAAAATTTGAGTGAATGTAGGAGAATTTGTTGATCTAGTATTTCTGTAAATCAATCGTAGAAGGACATTTACAGTCATGATGTGCTAAGTTCTTTTATTTTGGAGTAATATAAGAGAATATAGTGATTTTATTGATTTAGAATTTGTGTAAAACTAAAGATAATTAAAACAGTGAACTAAACAAATACTAAAGATAAGAAACATTGAATACATTCCTAATAATTCAATCTAATATTGTATATCTATAGAGAACTGCACTACATACTTAGTGTATACAGTCTTGCTAGGTTATAGCAGTACTCCAAGCTTCTACTTTAGTTCTCCTGCCCTTACACCTTGAATCCTGCAACAATGAAAAAAAAATTCCAACAGTGGTTTTGTCAAACAATCCACATTTTTTTAATGTGGTTCATGTTATACTTCATCCAATTCCATGTTAGGGTTTAACCTGCAACAATTTTTTTTAATACAAAAATCATAAGGAATAACATAGTTCACCAATACCCAAATTTGGGTGTACAGTTTAAAACAGAAAGCAACACCACAAACAAAACATAAGTGTCATACACCATAGTAACACAATTGTCCATCAAAAACACTCATAGAAAACAATCAATCAATCTTCTCTAACTTCACATGGCATTGCTTCACTTTCTTTCCACCCTTGGTTGAAGAAAATGAATCAAGCAAACAACGCTTGACCGGTCCATCAGTAGTACAATCAGTACTACTCGTTGGGGCCAACATAGCAACAGGGCTCTCCGCTTCATCACTCTCAAAACCCTGAACATTGAAAACATATATTAACAAAAGTTAATATTTATGTGCAGGAGCAATTATTATCTGCATTTAGTTCAAAAAGATAAGTCACCTCCAAAAATTTATCATCCCCCTCACTTATAGGGCATTCAGAGTTATAGTCATTTTCATGTAAACTTAGAAGATCAGGGCAGTGTTGTTGCAGCACAATCTGGTCAGTGTTAATTCTAAGAACAGGAAATGGGATATTACGACGAACAAACTGGTCCTTCTTTGCTGAAATCTTGAAAAACATTATCCTCCCTACCAGTTCAAATATCTCCTTTATGTGTCCAAGGTTCTGAAAAAATAAAGATGCAGTTAAGTTTAAAGTTCTGAATAAATTAAATCTGAAATGAAAATATGTATAAGAAATGTAGAAAAAACTTACATTCACATTTCTTTCATATAGGTCTTCTGCTGCAAGACCTAGCAAATCCACGCATTCTCTATCCCATAGCAAAAAGGATGCAGTACCCTTCATGTCAACCACACGTACTCTAATTTTATACTTTGTAACGCTACCCTCAGGAATTTTATTACATTTGAAACACTTATTGACACCCTCAGAAAGTTTGAGTTTTTTATTGCAACCCTTATTAGGATAGGAAATATAAAACCAATCACTTGAATTTTCAACACCATTTATCCTTGCAGCTATCCAAAAGTCACCAAACTGGAAAAAAATATAATACAGAAATTAAATTAATGAATAAGAAACTGCAAATGTAATTTATTTGTAATTACCTGTTCATTGTCATAGAGATCAGTAATGGTAGTGAGTTCCATTGATTGAGTGCTTGAATCATCATGAGTGTTTGTGAAACTCATGCTAGACATGGAAGCTATACTGCGCATGGGTGTTTGCTATGAGAGCTCTGTCATACTGTAAATTAAAAAAAAAGAGTTAATAACGAATATAAAAACAAATAAGTTTTATGTTAAGAGGTATCAGTTCATGTAAACTTACCTTTCTTTAAACTGCTGCATTTCAGGGCAGTCAATATTAAAGTGAATTTGAGTGACATCATAGGAAGAGCAGATTTTTACATCACCATCTGAAATTATATCTGTGTATGTTAGTATAGGTATACATCTAGAATTTAATTTAAACTATTTTGATAAACAACTCAGTGACTTACCTCTAACACCAAATTCCAGTCTACAAAACTGGATCAAAACATACAGAGGCTCATTACCAGGAGATTGATAGAAAGACTCAATTTTTGCAACATGTTCATCCCAGAATGTACAGGTTAGACGATTACCCCTATTTTTTAAAGCAATCAAATGAAAATATTTAGCGAAGTAAAGATGCATGGTACTTATGTTTACAAATAGTAAATACTTTACTTACTGTGAATCTTCTATAACAAAGTCAATTAGTCTAGTATCATTGCCAGCAATGGTCTTCTGTTGTGGAGCATGTATTTGAACCACACGACCAAATAAATCTATACGAAAAGCTCTTTGTCAAAAAATGCAAGAAAACAGTAAAAATTTTTCTAAACTAATTAATGGACTGAAATCATAGTTTTGAATGCTTACCAAACAGCTCTTTGTCATTTAAGGTTGGGTTACTCCTCAAACTTTGGAATGCCCTTATTCTATACATGTGTTTGGGGAAATTTGTAGACCTATATTCTTTCATAATAGTCTCACCATTGAATTGCAACATGTATTCATGCATACTGGTTTTATAAGTATGCCAATTTGCTACCACAAAGAAGTTTCTTACACAATAGACATCTCCTTCAACAAAACTGTTAAGGAATTTAGGAAGAATGTCCTTTGGTATATGGGCATGGATAACAGTCCCCTGAACAAATAAATCCATATTTATGTGCTTAGCATTTGTAGAAAAAAATCTAAACAAAACTAAATCGAATAGTACAGATTCATTAAGCATTTGGTAATGAATTTGTACCAAAAACACAAAAATTACAAACACACAATTTTTTGCAGATTCATGAAGCATTTGTACCAAAAACTAACGTGGAACTAATTTTTTTTTGCAGATTCATGAAGTATTTTTTGCAGAAAATACTTACCTCTTCGTCATGAAAGACTACCTCTTTGCTCTTGATCTCAGTAGACCCTCTCCTTTCCATTACGCAGTACGTACGCATCACTCGTAGCTTCATAGCACTACGTCTGTTGAAGGCAGTTAAATGGTTGGCGAGACAATACATCCCCATGATACAAATCAGTTGTGCAGCAGAACGCAAAAGCTAAATATGGAGAATGTATCTGTATCTGTATCTAGTCTAGCTTAATATAACATGTAATATATATGTGAGATGTAGATGTCTAGAAGTGAAAGAGTTCTTAATGTACTGTATTAATGGTTGCCTTGATACTCTAACCGTTAATGACGGCTAGAGTATATATGGCTGTATATAATGTTGAGCGTGAAAGACATCTATAATGGTTCATGGATACTCGAATCGTTAGTGACGATTCGGATTCCTATTCAATTTCCCGGAAATCGTTACCGGCAAATTTGAAAATAACTTGATGTAATTGGATCCTTCTAAACGTCGCCGTTTAATGTTGGACTGTTGGTAAAACCTAATTACGTTACGCGTAACGACGCGTTGCTTATCCTACAAAGTCGAACTGCCAAACGACGTCGTTTACTCTTGGGCGGGAATTTGTGAAAAAATGGAAGCATTTACAACGCCGTTTACATGACTGCATTTAATGCTGTTGTTGTTGCTATTTATATATATATATATATATATATATATATATATATATATATATATATATATATATATATATATATAACATACCAGAAGAGAACACTAAGAACCAATCTTACTCGTACTTTTGTAAATATCATATAATCATATCAATTTTTTATATATATAAAAAAAAAGCATTGTAGCATTTTCGTAATTATCATCAACTTCACATTGCAAATTTGAAAACTTTTTTTTTTTTTTGTAAAAACGTTACAAAGAAAAGGATGAGGGTGCATAAGCCACTCCTCGCAACCTAACATAGAAACGGATTTCTTGGCAAAGATATGAGTAGCCCAATTTGCATATCGCTTTACAAAAGAGATAGATGATGGGTAAATATGCATAAATGACTAACCCGTATAGCCAATCCGTCAAAAAGTCACCCGACCGGTCCGTCATAGCCATCACCCCGACAGGAATAAATCACTTGTGATCAACCGTACCGCTCGTACCGATGGGCTTCGTGACAAAAGAAGATGATCTCGGATAACCCTTGGAATTGCTCCGACGGAAAGCTACCCGGTCAGTCTACTGTAGGTTGACCGGTCAGTCTAGAAAGTGACGTAACCTGCAAGCCGAAAACCTAACTTACACAACAATTAATGAGGGCCAACTTGCACCTGCAGAGCGACAATTGACAGCCTGCATGCATAACGGCTCTGCAACCTCGATCAGTCAGCCTACGTGTAGCTTGTGGAGCGACCGTCTGACCAAGCCAACGAGAAGATGCCACGTTAAGCCACTTGTTACAGGTGCATTAAATGCGTAGACTGACTCAGTCAGTTTAAATATGAGGGTCTCCCCCTCACTTCTCATCATCATCTCATTGTAACAACTACTACTTGCTACTTGTAATCTTTACACTGTAGCATCTCTTTATTTGAGAATTACTCTACATAGCAATGCATTCACTACTTACGACCATCCACTTGTAGTCACTTGTTACTCGTAATACAAAAGAGCCTCGGACTGCTCGGTCGCCCTATAAGAAGAAAAACCACGCACCTAAAGCTTTAGACCGACGCAGCTTAAGTTTCAACAAGAAACACACCTTAAGTTCTCAACTGAAGAACTGACACACCTTAAGCACAAAAACCACGCACCTTAAGCACAAAACCTACGCACATTAAGTACAAAACTTACGCACCTTAAGTTCTCAACTGCACAAGCGACACACCTTAAGCATAGAACCCATGCACCTAAAGAAGGAACACGACGCACCTTAAGCACAAAACTTACATATCTTAAGTTTCACCCATATGGAAAATAACCAAATTACCACCTTATTTTTGTAATGTTGTTAATCCTGGATGCTGATTTTGACAATATCAATGGCTCTCTTCTCACCGCACAATCGCACATGAAAAGCCCTATCGCACGCGAACAGAATTATATATATATATATATATATATGGAATGGTTTAGGTGCGGGGAAGGGTTCTCGTGCGGTTGTGTGGTTACACACCTTAAGCATTACAATAGCGCACCTTAAGTATACAAACCACGCACCTTAATCACACAAAGAAAGCACCTTAAAAACATAAACCACACGCACCTAAAGCTTTAGGCCGACGCACCTTAAGTACACAAACCACGCACCTAAGGTTTTAAAATGTCGCACCTTAAGTTTCAACAACTCACGTACCTTAAGCATACATATCTCGCACTTTAAGAAGGAAAACAATGCACCTTAAGAAGGAAAACCATGCATCTTAAGCTTTAGATTCACTCACCTTAAGTTTCAACACTCGCGCAACTTAAGCATACAAATCACGCACTTTAAGAAGGAAAATCATGCACCTTAAGAAAAAAATTACGTACCTTAAGCAAACGCACGAGAACTAAATTCTATATATATACTAACAAATTACCCGTGCGATGCACGGATGAATTTTTTATTATATATTTAAATAATAAAATTAATGATGAAATTATAAACAATTCTAATATTTGAAAGTGTACATTTATTTGAAATTATAGAATTTGATATTAGTGTTGAAATTGATGACTTAAAATTATATTAGAAAAAATATAAACAAAAAATAGAAGGAAGAGCATGACTAATTGATATTATTTTAAGTAACAAAAATATACTATAATAAAATGAAGGGAATCTCTAAGTTTAATTATCATAGTAAGATTAAAGTGTTAAATACATGTTGGTAATATGGACGTAATATGTGTACATTTAATTTTCTTTTAATTATGGACGTAATATGTGTATATTTATTTTCCTTTAATTACCCACAATTATATGTGTATGTTTAATTTTTTATATGGGCAGAAAAATTTATCATTAATAATTCTAATAAAAATGATGTCGTTTTATTATGATTACTATATCAAAATTAAGGAGTATGTATTATTCTTAATTAATATTATGCTAATTATGACGTTCATGTATTATGAATAATTATGGTAATTAAGGAGTATATATTATTCTTAAAAAATAAATATGTTTAATTTTTTTTTAATTATGGGCGTAATATGTGTATGTTTAATTTTCTTTAATTATGTCCGTAATATGTGTATCATTAATTTCCTTAATTGATTAGATAAAATCTTTACGGCAAATATAAAAAACCGTTTAATAAAAGTATAATGTTTGAATTAATTTCCTAATTACCATAATTATTAAGATTTTATTCAAAAGTAACTATTAGCATAATTTTATATGTGTAATAATCTGTAAATTGGAATAATTTGTGTAATTGTATGGACGTAATAATATGTGAATTGGATTAATTATCATAATTTTTTTAGTCTCCTCTAATTATGGATGTAATATGTGTATTATCAAATTCCTTAACTGATTAGATAAAATTTATATTACGAAAAGTATTAATTCCTTAGTTGTCAAAATTTTTAAGATTTTATTCAAAAGTAAAGAAATGAAGTGCACAGGTAATTGATATTATTTGAAGTAAAAAATATATAAAATTATCGTAAGAATGGAATCTCTATGTTTAATTATCATAATAAATTTAAATGTTAAATACGGTTGATAATTACCACGGGTTATTTAGATGGTAAATAGTATATATGATAATTATCTATATAGATCACCATAATAAACGGATTAGCATATGGAACAATATTATATAAAAGGAAGGACTTTTAGGTAAGATATATTAGAAAAAATATCAAATAATTAAAATATGATATGAAAATTATATTAGAAAATTGATTACATAGTATCAATCATGCCAATTTTTCCTAATTCTATATTTGTAATTACCTTTTATAAACGGATTTAATAAGAAAATGTAGTTACGAACTTATATTAAGAGTTTTGGGTTATTGTTATATTATTATGGCTAAAGTGCCATCCCGCACCATGAACCATTCACGATTATTCACCCCGCACCATCATCTTCAATAAGTGATTATTCGAGCTATAAACTAATTTTTTTTTGCGCCTAGCATTTTTTGTAGGTTTTCTACAGGTTACCGGTAATCTGATGCTGACATGTAATTTTTTATTATTTTATTTTATTTTTTCTTATATTTCTTTGAGCAGCTAGGGCTCCCAGTGAAGATCCAGATGATCTATTACAGCTCTAAGAGGACATCCATACCAAACTCTTCGTAGAAACGCATACATACACAACACAACACACACCCGATGAAATATAATGGGAGCAAATCACAGAAACCGAGATAGATTAAAAAAAAAGAAGAAGCATAAATATACATAACCACGTAGAAATGAAGTGAAATATGAGAAAAGGGAAAAAGGAAGTTACCGCGGGGCCATGAAAAAGATCGGAGGAAATGAACTCGTTATTGTCGGCGTCGGTCCAGGAAGCAAGCGAGTAAATTATATTATTTGTTTTTGTTGGGAGAAGCAGAGTAAATCTAGAGGAAAAGTGGAAAACGTTGAGAATGAGAAAAAAAGAATAGAGAGATAAGGTTGGCACGTGGTGCCAATGCCCTTAGTGAAGAGATTGATAGAATTATGGTAAGCACTGGGTGTGTGCTGCGAAACTCCCATCTCTAAAGATGAATTTTCCTTTAGCGAACCTTTTGCCTCCGGTTCATCAAGAGTCGGGTTCATATGCGAACTTCATATTTGGAAGTGGCAATACAGATTGCGAAATGGACGGCGTTGGCACGAAGCAGGCATGGGGCGAAATACAACTCTAGTCTTCTTCTCGTCTTGGCGTGGCAGCTCGGTCCTCTCTCCGGCATGGTGAAGGTTGAAGATGATTAAGGTAATTAAGGCTTAATTAATGGTAATTAGTCGTTAATAAGCCACATCATTAATATTTCAAAAAAAAATAGCCACCTCATCAACAAATAAGCCGATATCAGCTTCCAAACCCGTGACATGTCAACACTTTACCAGAAAACCTACAAAAAATGTCAGGCGAAAAAAAAAATTAGTTTATGCCTCGAATAATCACTTATTGAAGATGATGATGCAGGATGAATAATCGTGAATGGTTCATGATGTGGGATGATACTTTAGCCTATTATTATTAATATTAAAGAAATTATATTAAGAATTTTGAATTATTATTATTACGGAGTATTATATTATTATTATTATTATTATTACTATTATTATTATTATTATTATTATTATTATTATCTTCACATAATAGATTTTAAATCAAGGTTACAAAATTTAATATTATTATTTCATTTATTCAAGTATAGTAATCACCATTTTTAACTAATAATCGTGCATTAGTATTTGGCAATTAATGATAAATATTAGTAATAATTGGAATCAACAATCAATGATATATGAAGTGATACAATGACATGATTTTAAGTTATTTAGGGGCTGGATTATAATTTTTTGAGTTAGATTGTGAAATTCATTATAACTATTGTTGATTTTGATTTTGGGTCAAATTTAAATAAAACGATATTTGGATAATATTTTGAGTTTTGGTTGGAATGTTTCGAAAAAGACGCACACTTAGGGTGTGTTTGGAAACCCGAAAAATGATTTTCGAAAATTATTTTCCGGGTTTTTGGTGTTTGGCTAGGACAGGAAAATAGAAGTCACGTAAAATAGCTTTGCAGTCAACGTAAAATAGCCCCTCTTTTCTGTAAAATGACTTCCCCTTTTTTTGGGGGGAAGTCATTTTACACTCTTCCTCCAACCTCCATCAACATAAAAAAGGGTCGGAGAAAGGGAACCTGCACTGCGCGCCTGAGACCCTGTTGGAGGTTCATCCCATCGCCTGAGACCCTGTTGGAGGTTCATCCCATCGCCGTTGTCGATCTGCCTGTCGCTGCCACAAGAACTGCTTTGCCGAAAAATATGGAACTCCACTGGATTGCTCGCAGCTCGCCGGATCCGCTGCTGCACTGTCGGAGAAGCTTTGTCTACGTCGAACGGGAGAGACGTAACTGTTGCTCATCGCTGCAAAGAGTACGCTGGAGACGGAGGACTCGCTGGCGATGAAGACGGAGGAAGAAACCCAGATTGCCGCTGCTTTGCCCAAGGAGACCTCAAATTGCCTTCTTCGGCGAGAAGGAGACCGGCAACGGCTAGCCAGAATATGTCGCCGGCCGTCGGAATCTGTCGCCGGAACTTAAATGATTTGTTATTACAGGTCATTTACCGGCTATTGCGTTTCATTGCCCCAAGTTGACATGTTAAAGGGTTTAATTGACCCTTTTAAAAGTTTATGTGCCTAATTGACTTTTGGTATAAATTTTAGGGGCTTATTTGACAATTTTCCTATACAAATATAATAAATATTAATATTTTATTTAATACTTCAACATGAAACATGTAGGGGAAAAACTATCACTGCAAAATATCGACAAGCGCTTGTAAGATCAAGAGTTCATAGTACAACTAAGATCCAGTCATATACATAACATGACAAATTCAACCTTCTACACCATAATCTTATTGCATTACGCTGTCATCTATGCTACAACTAGTTACTGAATTGCAAATGGCACACTACTAATAAAAACGAAGAGGACAAAATGGTAAAGATGAAGACAACGACAATGTTAACCAAAAGAGAATTAAGAAGACTTAGAGAAATTTAAACCAAAAGTAGTATTTATTTAGATTATCGATTTTACAAAA
Organism: Ipomoea triloba; assembly: GCF_003576645.1. Classification (NCBI taxonomy): domain Eukaryota; kingdom Viridiplantae; phylum Streptophyta; class Magnoliopsida; order Solanales; family Convolvulaceae; genus Ipomoea; species Ipomoea triloba. The sequence continues at coordinate 12,180,303 of NC_044927.1, forward strand.
TTGCAAACATTTATTCTAGTGACAATTATAATGAATCTCCTATATTATCTTATATTCATATACTTTAATATACTTTAAAATATTTATTTAAATATAAACATTGGACGTTAGATTAAAGCCCATAGTGGTCCAATAAGAAAGTACTCTTCACTACGGCCTAGCCCATTTTCCATAATTGCGTTTCCCCCCTTCTATTATCCCTCCTTTTTTACAACATTGTTCAAACGCTTCAGCCACTATCTCTCTCTCTCTCAGTGTGCCGATCGATCGCTCAGAGGTACTCTCTTTCTCTCTATACCATTTCACAAATTCAATATTCTCTCTCATTTCCTTCAACTCCATTTCTGGCTACACACTTATATACCTATAGATTTCTCTACAGTTTCGAAAAATCTCTGTAAAACCCTAGGAATACACTTCACTGTTTAAGCTCAAACTGATATGGAGTGGAACCCTGAAACTGTACAATTCCTCTCCCAATGCTTCCTGAACACACTATCTCCAATGCCCCAACCTCGGCGCCAGGCTGAGGCGGGACTCGCGGAGGCCGCTGAGAAGCTCAACTACGGCCTCGTCGTGCTCCGCCTCGTGGCTGAGCCTTCGGTTGATGAGCAGATCCGACAAGCGGCCGCTGTGAACTTTAAGAATCACCTCAAGTTTCGATGGTCGCCGTCTCCTTCTGGACCTAATGCTCCCACCCCGGCTCCAATTGCGGACCCTGAGAAAGAGCAGATCAAAAGTTTGATTGTTTCGTTGATGATTAGTGCATCTCCGAGAATACAGTCTCAGCTCAGTGAAGCTTTGACTGTGATTGGGAAGCATGATTTTCCAAAAGCGTGGCCGACTTTGTTGCCTGAGCTCGTTCTGAGTCTTGACAAGTTGAGTCAGGCCAATGATTATGCATCTGTTAATGGGGTATTAGCTACTCTGAATTCCTTGTTTAATAAGTTTCAGTATCAGTTTAAGACCAATGAGTTGCTCCTTGATCTTAAGTACTGCCTTGATAATTTTGCAAAGCCATTGTTAGAAGTTTTTAAACGCACAGCAAATGTGATAGATCAGGCTGTGGCTTCTGGGTCTGCAACTGAAGCGACCCTTAAGCCATACATAGAGTCTCAGAAGTTGTGCTGTGGGATATTCTATTCTTTGAATTTTCAAGAGTTGCCTGAATTTTTTGAGGACCATATGAATGAATGGATGGTTGAGTTTAAGAAATATCTTACTGTGAAGTATCCTGCTCTCGAGGATAGTAGCAATGATGGGCTTGCAGTTGTTGATGATCTACGATCTGCTGTCTGTGAAAACATTAGCCTTTATATGGAGAAGGAGGAAGAACTGTTTCAAGGGTTTTTGAGTGGATTTGTGGAGGCTGTATGGAGTCTTCTTGTAGCTTCATCTGCATCTTCCAGCCGGGAACAGCTGACTGTCAAAGCAATCAAGTTCTTGACAATTGTTAGCACTAGTATTCATCACACATTGTTTGCAAGAGACGACATTCAAGAACAGATTTGTCAAAGTATTGTCATTCCTAATGTAATGCTTAGGGATGAAGATGAGGAGTTGTTTGAAATGAACTATGTTGAGTTCATAAGGAGGGACATGGAAGGAAGTGATCTTGACACTAGGAGGAGGATTGCTTGTGAACTACTTAAGGGAATTGCAACTTTTTATAAGGAAAAAGTGACTGAGAAGGTATCCCTTCAGATAAAGAATTGTTTAGCCATGTTTACTCAGAATCCTGCTGGACATTGGAAATTCAAAGACTGTGCTATCTATTTGGTTGTCTCCCTTGCGATTAAAAAGGCAGGTGGTACTTCAGTGTCAACTGACCTGGTAGATGTGGAGAACTTTTTTGCATCTGTTATTGTTCCAGAGCTCCAAAGTCAGGATGTGAATGCCTTTCCAATATTGAAGGCGGGTGCATTGAAGTTCTTTACTATGTTTAGAAATCAGATATCAAAACCCATTGCATTAGCACTACTTCCAGATGTTGTTCGTTTCCTTGGTGCAGACTCCAATGTGGTTCATTCTTATGCCGCAAGTTGCATTGAGAAGTTGTTGTTGGTCAAAGATGATGGCGCAAGAGCAAGGTATACAGCATCTGATATCAGTCCATTTTTGCTAGTGTTGATGACCAATCTTTTTAATGCCTTGAAGAAGCCAGAGTCTGAAGAGAATCAATACATAATGAAGTGTATTATGCGAGTGCTTGGTGCTGCAGAAATTTCTCGTGAGGTTGCTTTACCTTCCATAGCTGGTCTCACGCAAGTCCTGAACATAGTCTGTCAGAATCCAAAAAATCCTGTTTTCAACCACTACCTCTTTGAATCAGTGGCTGTTCTTATTAGAAGGGCCTGTGAGAGGGATCTCTCTCTTATATCTGCTTTTGAAGAAAGCTTGTTCCCTAGCCTCCAGATGATTTTGGAGAGAGATGTGAGTGAGTTCTTCCCTTATGCATTTCAACTGCTGGCTCAGCTTGTTGAGTTGAACAGGCCGCCCATTCCACAACACTACATGCAGATATTTGAGATTCTCCTTTTACCTGACTCCTGGAAAAAGTCTGCAAATGTTCCTGCTCTTGTGCGATTGCTCCAGGCATTTCTTCGGAAAGCACCTAATGAGCTTAATCAGCAGGGCAGGTTGTCAAGTGTCCTTGGGATATTTAATACACTGATATTTTCTCCAAGCACTGATGAACAGGGATTCTATGTGCTGAATACAGTCATTGAAAACCTTGGGTTTGATGTTGTCTCACCATACGTAGGCCATATTTGGGCTGCCCTATTTAAACGGCTGCAGGAAAGAAAAACAGTGAAGTTTGTGAAGAATCTTGTGATATTTATGTCTCTTTTCCTGATTAAGCATGGCTGTCAAAATCTTGCAGCTTCAATTGATGCTGTTCAGGCAAATTTATTTCGCACAATTGTGGAACAATTTTGGGTACCTAACCTTAAGTCAATCACTGGGTCAATTGAGCTCAAATTAACTGCAGCTGCTTCAACTAAACTTATATGCGAATCTCCATCATTATTGGATTCTGGGCTTTGGGGGAAGATGCTGGATAGTATAGTTACTCTTCTATCTAAGCCTGAGGATGAGAGGGTAGAAGAGGAGCCTGAAGTTCCAGACTTTGGGGAGACAGGATATAGTGCTGCTTTTGTTCATCTATACAATGCTGGGAAGAGAGAAGAGGACCCACTGATTGATATACAGGATCCAAAGCAATTTTTGGTTGCATCATTGGCTAATCTCTCTGCTCGTTGCCCTGGTCAGTACACCCAAGTTATAAGGGAAAATCTTCTCCCAGCAAATCAGGCGGCGTTACTTCAGCTTTGCAACTCTTATAATCTGTCAATAGTTTGAGTCTGAAGATATTCCATGGTATGGTTTTCCTTGGAATATAAGTTCTCTGCATAATTACCTTGTTATACTATCCAACTAATGATTCACTTCCTATGCATTAAATGGTGATTAAGTCTGATAACTGTTTGTTTTCCATCATAGTGATTTCTCTTGCTAGATGAAGTGTTCATGCATTTTCTTTCCTTTTCTTGGTTTGGCCAACGTTATCGTTCAAAATCACCTTACTGCTAAATAATCTTAAAGAGAAATAAATGACAGTTAAAATGGTACTTTGTACCAGATTGTTATGCTTATTTTAATTCTCTATCTTGTATAATAGGGCAATGATAATATTAGGGGTGTGTGTGTGTGTGTAGATACACACATTTGTGGAAGAAAAATCTAGGTGAACAACAGGAATTAAGAGATTTCCTCATTTCCCCCCTGCAGCCATGTTTAACTCCGTTTTTATATGCATATGGTAGCCAAATTGTAAAATTCTATTACTCATAAATTTACTTATAGAAGACCAATTTATTGAGCATTTCTTATACATACTTCATTTTACACAATTCTTTTAGACTTCTATTTGACTATTATTTCGATATGTCCTGTATTTTAGTAAGATGGTCATGAATGCAAATGGTGCTACAAGTTACTTGATGCAAATGTCTTCTACTTTTTTTCATATGGTGCATTTAAAAAAAAAAAAAAAAGAAATTGGCAACCATTGTTCTCTCTTCTTATGCCTAACTATCCATTGATTCAACTTTCAGGATGCCATTTCTCTTTATTTGCTGTCACGGATTGTGTGAGGTCTCAGGTCTGGTCCTCTTTTTTGATGCATTTGCAGTCAATGGTCACAAAGAATCAACATCGTACTCTTCTAGATTGTCTTGAATGTTTCAGAGTTGGTGTATCTGAATGGTCATAATGTTGTTTTCGACATACTTTCTTGGTGGCAGTAGCTTGGCGCCACAATTTTGGGTTGGGAATATGAGTCGGGGGCACATGCTTTTCCGGAGCAAATGGTAACTGCTTCACTGTGGATCGTTTGCTTAGAGTTTATCCTTTTTGTATGCCCCCTCCCTTATTTTTCTTCGTGGTTTAGTCAATGAGAATGGACAAATATTTTTGAGAAATGGATTTCTTCTCAGGGTTTTGGTGGATATATATATATATTCCATACACTTTACATTTGTGTGATGAAAATCTACATGACCTTATGGAAAATGTCTACATCAAACGTTTTTCTTTAAGAAAAACACACCATTAATATTAATTCAAGAAAAACACACCATTAATATGAATATTGCTTCCTTTGCCAAAGTATGGGCAACCATATTTTCGGATTATTTAGCAAATACAAAGCTAACTAACATCAAGAAAACATTTAGGAGTAGGATTAAAAGAGTTCAAGTAACATTTTTCTTTGTGAATCTTTGCTGGATATCCTATTCCAATTGTTATATCATGGGCTAGGGTTCATGATATAAAAGTTTTTGTATATGTATATCTTGATAATTGCTGACACATAATATAATAAAACAGGTACAAAAATTATCAATTGCAAACACAGAATGCGTCAACTACAAATACAAAATTTAAAAGTTATTTTTAGACCAAAATTTACCTTGCATTGCAAGGTAGACTCTGGTTCATGGTATAATTTGTATCTTACTTATAGATGCCTGGTACTAATATTGCTAATGGTTGCTAATGTTAAATTACAGAGGCCAAAATGGTAAAGGCATACACTTCCCCATTTCTAGCAAGCCGCTAATCACTCGGGTTGAAGGGACTAAACTAAAGTGCAGAATATGAAACAAAAAATTTACTTGACAAAAAAAAAAAAAAAAAAGCATACTCCGTAATTTATTAATAATAATCAACAGTATCTACTCCCAGCAGTATCAAATACAATGACTCCATTAAAAAAAATATAGTACTTCGAATGAAGTATCTACAGAGAGAGTTGGATGGATGATAATAACAACAAAACTGCAAAACCTGCTACAAGCACCAATATTCCCGGCAACAACTCGGGTGAGAAGGAGGTGGCTATCTGGATGCTAAAGTTACAGTTTGCCTGAGATATGTTCACGTCAGTCACCATAGCCAGACCTTGAAAGTTGCAGCTGAACTCATCTTGATTCTGCACCTGAAAGTACATATTGAACGCGTACGACGCATTACCGTTGGCATCCAACCCGTTGCACGAAGACCCGTACCCAAGCGCCGTGCAATCTGAAAACGTGCAGGCGTAGTTGATGTTGTCCGCAAGTTTGCTCAAGTCCTTGGCATCTGGCCTGAGCCTGCACCATTTATTCGGGAGGTATTTCACGTCTTGCGCCCCCGCAAGAAGTTTGTCTTGTCCTTGCCCCGTAAGGTCCATTGGGAACTTTGGCTGCCCGTCGTACCTAAAAATCCCCCAGTGGCGCTCAAAGTTACCAGGCGCTATACTCTTAATATCCTCATCAATCAACCCGAACAAGTATACCTCCATGTATCCGGGCCGAAGTGGTGTTCCTTTGTTGGCTGCTAATCTCGGTAAAAGTCCTTTGTAGAATCTATAGGCCAAGTTCACATTGGCATTCCTATCACCTTCAGTTGGCCATCCCACTTCCCCAACCAAAACCGGCATGTCACCATACCCGGCTGCCTTTAGGGCCGAAACCAGAGTATCATAGTTGGCATCGAACACATTAGTGTATTGGATCCCATTATCCACTATGGGATTGGCCGCCCCATCAAAGAACGCAAAGTCGACTGGGAAGTGTTCATTCGCATACAAACTTAAGAAGGGGTATATGTTTACCGTGAAGGGTGCATTGTTCTGGTGCAGGAACCCAACAATCTGGTTCATCTGTTCACTAATATCTTGCCGAAATCTACCAGCAGAGGGTACAGCATTGTCTTCAGGCGAGTTGTAAACATCGGCATTTAATGGTACTGTTGCCTTAACGTTGTCCCCGACTCCAGCATCATTTAGAGCATTTTGAATGTTTTGAAGCGCCGGAAAGGTTGTGTTAATGAATGAGTTGTTATAAGATGTGAGGAAAGGCTCATTACCAACTGCAACATACCTGCAAACAGATTGAGATGTAAGCAAGATTACAAGAGTTTTATATAAACAATCAAATGCTTAATATTCCCAAAAAAATAGAAATTCGAAAAAATTGTGCAAACACAACTGCCCATAACAGCTTGCATTGTCTACTTCCTTTCAACATTACCATTAAAGATGTTCTCAAAAAAAAAAAACATTACCATTAAAGATTCAACTTTCTAATCAGAACAAAATATTGGACATTTGGCCCCACAGATCACATGATACTGACATCATGTTGACAGAATGGGGCTGTTTTCTAAATTAAAGGCAACGCGTTAACAGGAAAAAATCAATCTTTTCATAACTTTATTGTTTGAATACAAGCACAAAAGACGAGAATAAGATAATATCATGCTGATTAACTGAAACTTCTTACCTCCCCTCAATGTACTATTAACATACGCTCCACTAGATAACACCTTTCGTATCCTTTACCAAATGTTAGTGCCTAAGATACTTTCAACCTATGTATACTACAGGCTCAAGCAAAACAGATAGTTCTACAAAATTTTATCATGCATTGAGAAGATTTTGAGTTTGACCAAGAAACGGGGAGTATATTATCCATCACATAATATAATATATCTGAATATGAGTAAGTTTTGTATATAATATACACCGACCGATAGTTCAACTTATCATCTAAAAGAAAGACAAGTGGTGGCTTTGTGAGGTAAAAATAAGACTTAATTGAAGCAATGTATATGTCTAAAGTTATAATTCCTAAAAAATCAGATTAGAGAAACTGAAACATAAAACCTTCAAAGCACATTGGAATGTGGGGATCCCAAAATTTGAAAACCAATAAACAGCACCCAACCCTCTACACAGATCCACAAATTATGCATACACATTAAATACTATATTACTGGATTGCTTTGCTTTCTTTTTTTAATGAAGAAGGATGGCTTTTTGCAACAAACAAACACAAAACATAAAAATAGATACTCCCATGAACTTTTTCTTTCCTTTTTTTCTTTTTCAGTAAAGCAAAGTGTTTGTCATAGATAGATATAATAAAGCCTAATGAAGCAGACCAAGAATACATGAAGGGAAAGAAACACAACCCTTTAAGTTCATATAGTGCAAGATTCACAAGAAGTTGAATTGAATTCATCCAAAAAATCACAGAGAGTGGCAATGGCAGTGGAGTGATAAGTGTTTATTGATTTGAATTTTGAAGTGAATCAACCATATAATATATCCACAGAGACACACACTTAAGTAAATAATTTGAAACAAGGAAAGGAAAGGAAAGGGGAAGCATATATGTATGTATACTTGATGTTGACACCTCCTTTGAAGTTATAGCGAGTGACATTGCGTTTGACCCAATCCTTAGCTCTATCATAATCATTCATGGCAAGAAGCTGGTCATTGGGTATGGCCACCATGACCTCAATATCTGTCCCTGCAAGAGCACTCATGCTGGACTGATCAGCATCAAACAGTTTAACCTTCTGAATCCCATTGTCTTTCAGCATCTGCACCACCGTCTTAGGCGGCAGTTTGTGGCTCGCCATGGTTCCCCAGTTCACCCCTAACCCTTCAACACTCAACCCACTACTAATCATCAATAAAACTACTACACAACAACAAATCCCAATCCTAAACATTTTTCCTTCCCAAAATGGGGAACGGATCTTGTCTTGATTCAAACTATATACAACTCTCTCTGTCTGTCTGGGAATAAAGATCGGATCTTTTCGCTATCAAAACCTGAAATTGCCCACAAATACTGATTCTTCGTTCGGGGTTTTGCTTTTCACACAAACTAATTTCAGAGCAATGCACCCTTTGCTGACAAGAAATGGTGATTCTTGAAATCTTGAATGGGATTTATGCTGAAGGAGAAAAACCCAAAGAGATTACAGTAATATATACGAGTTCAGAGAAGAAGAAGAAGAAGAAGAAGGACAACAACAACAAAGAAAAACCCAGAGAGGTTAAAAAGAGAGTTTGGATGGATTAGGAATGTGACTGAGATTTTCCAAAAAAAAAAAATGGAATGCGACTGAGAGAGCTGTAGAAAGGTAGGAACAACGTGGGTGTGAAACCTCAAGTCCAAAGCCAACTGCCACAACGTTGTTTGTACGAATGTATATGTAGATGATGTGTTGTACAATACAATTCTTCACGGTTTGAACTCACGAAAGCTTCCTAAACGCGGAGCCGAATAAGCATACTACTTTTGGTACACACTTTTTATTTAGGTATAAGGCTTTAGTATAAGGGTGTGTTTGGAAGCCCGGAAAATGATTTCCAGAAATCATTTTTCGGGCTTCGTGTGTTTGACAACAGCAGGAAAACGTGGTCAACGGAAAATGTTTTCCGTTGACCACGGAAAATCAATGCAAAATTCCGGAAAACAACTTCCGGACAAAAGTTCGGAAGTCGTTTTTCGGAAATGGGAACAAGGCTCCAAAGCGAGGAGGGAGTCGTCCCTCCTCAGTCGGCGGACTGGTTTCCGTCGGAAACCGGGCAGCTGCCGTCCTTTTTTTTTTTTTTAAATATTTTTAATTAATTAATTTAAAATAAATATTATTAGTTTATATATTTTTATATTTTAAATAAAATAATAAAAATATATAATTATATATTTCTACTCATTTTCCACTCATTTTCCGGAAAATTTGAATCAACGTGCAAACATATTATATTATTGGATTTCTTTCTTTACAAAATTTATTCAGGAAAAAAAATGTTAATTTGAACTGTAGATTACGCTTATTTTGCCAACCTTCACTTATATTTTTTATTAAGATTTCAAAATTATTATTTGTATATTAAACACTTGTGTGAGACCGTCTCACGGATCCTTATTCGTGAGACGGGTCGGGTCGGGTCAAATCACCATGCAGATGTCATACTTATATGTGCAAATCTCACACTTATATGCTCAAATATAACACTAATCAAAAATACAATTTTTGTTACTTATAAGAGAAAAAGTAATACATTTTTCATAATAAGTAATGTTGACAAGTGCCTTTCACTTATAAGGGCAAATATAATACTTTTGAGGAAAAATGTAATACTTTTAAATCGAAATGTAAAAGTATTGTATTTTCCCTTAAAAGTATTACATTTAACCTAATAAGTAACAAAAATTTTATTCCTGATTAGTACTACATTTGAGCATATAAGTATGAAATTTGTGTATATAAGTGTTACATTTGCATCTTGACCCGACCCGACCAGGCCCGTCTCATGGTTAGACGGTCTCACACATATTTTTGCCTTTTTTGTATTGATTCCTAACCAGTAACTAATCAGGTATTAATTTATTATGATTAATTATTAATTTTGAACTTTAAATAATATCAAATAATTAATGACACATTTTAGAGTTAAAACTCTACAACACTTTGATTTTTCTTTAAAAGTATGCACTAAAGATGAGAACTCATCTATTATTGATTAGTATCGAATGGTAGGTTATTTGAAGTGTCAAGTTTATTTTATTTGAGAGTTGGGTAAATTTTTTTTAAGAGTTCAATTACATTTTTCACGTATAAATAAATGTCCCATTTAACTATTATCATTTTTATTTAACTTGGCATATTTTAATTGACTATTTGTTAAATTATCAAATTCGGTAATTTGATAATTAGTAAATCAATACATATTGATATTTTTTTGAACCTAGAGGTGTTAGGATTAAACACATTTAAACAAATAAAAATAACAAAAAAAAATTACATGAAAATCTGAAAGAAAGAAAAAATCACACGTCTTTTTGAACTAAGTTCGCCAAAAGGTTTACATGTGCATGAGAACTTGTTCAGAAGCTGTTAGCAGAAACATCGTCGCTTCCTCCTCCTCCTTTTTATTCTTGCTATTAGGTAGTTAGAGTCTTAGGGTTAGTATATCTATTCTTCTGTTTAGTTCCTATTACCATGCTCCTCTACATGTATATAAAGATGCAGTGTATCATTCTCAATTCAATTCAATAAAAACACAGAGATTACTTCCTCAATCTGGTATCAGCTTTTTTTCTCCTTCAGCCTTTCTGATGTAGCGCCGGTGGCGGCTATTGATCGTGCGCTCACCACTGTAGCCATCTCGGACGCCACCCCTAATACCAACCACTCTGCCAACATGCTTCACCAAGCCCACTACTATAATTCAATTAAGCTTATTGCCACGAACTACTTGTTTTGGAGAGCACAACTTGTGCCATTTTTACGTGGCCAAAACCTATACGGTTTTGTTGACGGCACCACCGCATGTCCCTGGAGTTCGTTGCTGCGTCCTCCTCTGATGCGCCTTCGGTGGCCAATCCTCAACGACCTCAATGGATTCAGCAGGATCAATTCATCCCAAGCATGCCCATCTCTTCTTTCGCTGAAGAGGTTCTCTACCTCGCAATTGGGCATTCTACATCTCGTTCCGTATGGGTGGCTATAGAAACTACACTTGGCTCATCCTCGTGCGCACGGTCGCTCAGCCTTCTAACGCAGCTCCAGAATCTTCGCCAAGGTGAGTCTTCCCTGTATGAATATCTTGGACGCGCCCAAGTGCTCGTCGAACAACTTATGCAGGTTGGCCGACTGGTTAGCCTTGATGAATAGAATCTTCAAGTGTTCAAACGTCTACGACCGGAGTAGCGAGGACTCATTGCCTCCCTGACCACGAAGAGCGCTCATCGACCGAAGCTGAGTATAAAGATGTCTCCGTAGAGGTGGTCTGGATCTAGTCTCTTCTTCGTCATCTTGCTTTAGACTGTTCAACTACTCCGGTTCTTTGGTGTGACAACCTACGTGCGACATATCTTTGTTCAAACCCAGTTTTTCACTAGGACTAAACATGTGGAGGTGGACTATCACTTCGTCCGTGTTCACCAGGTGACGTCCGGTTCTCTTAAAGTGAACTTCGTGTCCACACACAATCAACTAGCAGATATCTTCACCAAGTCTCTTAGAGTCTTAGGGTCAGTTTATCTATTCTTCTGCTTAGTTCCTATTACTGTGCTCCTCTACATGTATATAAAGATGCAGTGTATCATTCTCAATTCAATTCAATAGAAACACAGAGATTACTTCCTCAATCCTTGCGATGTTACGCCATATCGACAGTTACAAAACATCAGTATGAGGTAGCGTGCTCAATCATTTATTTTTGGTCCCTAGTACCCATATATTCCATCATATATATATATATATATATATATATATATATATATATATATATATATATATATGGTAGAGTTCAGGTGTGGCTTGGTCATTAGGTGTGGCCGTGTGGCCTATTTTCAGCCATTAGATCATATCAACCCATCAAATCAACGCGCAATATATATATATATATATATATATATATATATATATATATATATATATATATATATATATATATATATATATATATGTTACAGAACACACCATTCTACGTACTAAAACGCACCATAGGACCGATAAAACACACCAATTCACACAATATACCAAATGCGTCTATTCACTTAAAATTCATCAATATACTTAATAAAACACATCATTCTACGTATTAAACTGTACCACAACGTGCCTCATGTCAGATTATAAGCATACACTATTTATACATATTAATTTACACATATTAGAAAACATGTGCTAAAATATGCACCATTATACGTATTAAAATGCACCACACTTATTAGAAACACATGTGTTAAAATACACACCATTCAATGTACTAAAATGCATCAGACGACGTATTAAAACACACCATTCCACAACATAGTTACACATCATTCTACGTATGAAAATGCACCAACGGATAGATTAAAACACACCATTCTACAACACAGTTAATGCACCAACATACGTAATAAAACGCACCACAGCATGTATTCAAACGCACCACACTATGTACTAAAATGCACCATTCCAATTCATGTAATATAAATACTAAAATTATCATAATAACCCCACTTAAACATACGCGAATTTCAGTAAGATTAATGAAATTGGACGATGCTGATTAGGCCGTATAACCGCACCGGAGCTCGCCACCGCATTTGAACCAAAATCTATATATAGAAATAATTTCAGGTGCGGCCGTGCTCTCCCGTGCGGCCGTGCGGTCACAAACCACTCAATGTTACGAAATACACCACTCAATGTTAAGAAACACACCACAATGAAACACAATGAAACACACCACAATGTTAAGAAACACACCACAGTGCATATTTGTGTGGTGTGTTTCTTAACATTGAGTGGTGTATTTCGTAACATTGAGTGGTGTGAACCGCACGGCCGCACGGGAAAGCACGACCGCACCTGATCATGACTATATATATATATATATATATATATATATATATATATATATATATATATATATAGCAGTCACTTATATGTATAAACAAAAATGCATATACAATTACTATATGTTTAGGTAGCCTAGTTGGTTGTTCTTTAAATTTTGATATCATATATCACAACACTTTTCTTGAATTCATTTGAACTTCGCCCCACTTAAATTTTTTTGAGTTTATTACCGAAATGGTCCTTCGACTATTGTGAAATTACCAATTTGGTCCTCGACAATTTTTCGTGACCGATTAAGTCCCTCGACTTTGAAAATTTTAACCAATTTGGTCCTCCGTTTATTTTACCGTTAAACATCCGTTAAATCGGGACCAAATTGGTAATTTTGCTATAGTCAATGAACCAAATTGGTAATTTTGTTATAGTCAAGGGACCATTTCAGTGAAAAATTAATTACCAATTTAGTTCATTGACTATAGCAAAATTACCAATTTGGTCCCCTGACTATAGCAAAATTACCAATTTGGTCCCGATTTAAAGGATGTTTAACGGAAAAATAGACGGAGGACCAAATTGGTTAAATTTTTCAAAGCCGAGAGACTTAATTGGGGACAAAAAATTGTCGAGGACCAAATTGGTAATTTCACAATAGTCAAAGGACCATTTTGGTAATAAACTCAATTTTTTTTTAGATCTACTTCTACTAACCAGCAAAAGACCATAAGAAAGTAATTACAAATTTTAAATTTATTCAAAAGCGTGTGTACCAAAATTTAAATTTAGTACTTACCAAAGATTTCCTAAGTTATCTAAGGTAATATTATTGCAAGGATTTATTAAAAACTCAGAAGACAAAAAGAACTTAAATTTTGTTATTAGTGGATATTCGAGTAGAAAGTTTGTCTTCATACTCAGGTTTAGTTTATCTCTTATACGGAATCATGTTTTTTGAGAAATAAAAAAAGTAAAATGTTTAATTACGTCAAGTTTCAGTGCGATGAGGTCTTAACGTGCGGCTACACTATTAGGTATGTAAAAATACACAAATTATGTTAAGAAACGCACAACAATGAAATACCACAACGCACCAAACATCATCATTAGTTGCACCAACGTACCATACACCGACAATGAAATACAGAAACGCACAACGCAACAAATAATGTATACTGAGCATCAGTATTAAGTGCACCAAACGTCATCGTTAGTTGCACGAATGTGAAAGATGTTATCATTAGGTGCACTAATGTTAAAAAGGTAAATTACTTGCACTATTAAGTAAAAATGGTTGCACTTTTAAGTGATTTTACTTGCACTTTTTACTTGAATACTTACACCATTTACTTGTATTTTTAACACATGTTACTTACACAAAATTTTGAGTTATTTACGAAAATACCATCACATCTATTCTTTTCAATTACATATGATCTATTAAATCCGAACACGTGGACGATTACGATTAGTTCACTCCGTTCAGGTGAGAATGGGTAGCCCAAGAAAGAACTAAGAATTACTCAATGCTGTCCATGTGTCCAAATCTAACAGATAAGAAACACTGATTTAAAAAAAATACGATGGTATTTTCGTAAATAATTAAACATCAAAGTGCAAGTAAATTGTGTTAAAAATGCAAGTAAATTGTGTTAAAAATGCAAGTAAATTGTGTTAAAAGTGTAAATAATAATTTCATATAGTGCACCTAAGTACAAGTAAAATGTATTACAAGTGCAAGTAATTTTTTTGAAGAAACCAATATAATACTACAATTAATTCATTGTAGTTATTTTAGAACTTCATTTTTTCATTTTTTATTTTTTTCATTGCAAATAAACTTTAGTCATTACAAACTTGAATTTTATAACTTAATGAAAATTAGCATGGAAAATTAAACAATTTTTTTTGAAAAATAAAGTTCTAATTTCTTTTATGACAGCATGTATAATATATAGTTTTGTAATCTTATACGGAGTAACAATTTAGGAATATATATGTGTGTGTGTGTTGAATTTAAGATATTCATTTAAATATGATTTAATTTTGTTAAGTATTATAATCTTATCTGACTGATTTCAAATTTCAAATTAAATATTTTTGTTTAAAATGAGTGGAAAAATAACACTTTTGTTTTAATATATAATTACATTAGAATAAGAGAAAAAGTTAAATGAAGTTTGAAATGGTGTGGGTACACGCAGCTAACGGCTACTTTTCTTTATTTTAGAAACAGACAGATTATAGTTTGTCTTAGAACATTTAAAAAAAAAAAAAAATAGTTTGTCTTAGAAGAGGAGGAAGAAGAATTGTTTATTTATTTATATATTTATTTAATTATAAGATTTTACACTTTTTCTCAAAGAGAGAGACAGAGTGCTGAGGATATTATACCACAAGTCTTACATCTCAAGTGATTCTAACTTTGGGAGAAGAAAAGTGATTCTAACTTTTCTTTTTGTCACAACTTTTCATCTTCTCTAATCTCTACTACAATAATGTATTACAGTAAATAACAGTTTGAACTGATTGATTAGTACGGAGTAAATCATTTTTCTTTTATTTTTTCACAAACTTTAATTTCCAACTAGAAATTTATTTATATTATATCCAGAAAATTAAAGTTTGTGAAAAAATAAAAGAAATTTATTTATATTATATCCAAGTAGTCTGTTTGAATAAAAATGGGTTAATACCTGATGGGATTCATCAATTTCATTCCCAACTATGTAAATTTACCTAAATTAGTCCTTTGACCAAACTAAAATAGTATTAATTAGAATCATTTTGGTTAACAATTATATATTTGGGGATGAAATTGAACAAGTTTGAAAATCGATGATCTAAATGGTGAAATCGTAATAGACTAGAGATCAAATCGGGTATTAACTCAATAAAAATTTAAAAAAAAAATCAAATTTGAAAATTTTTTCCATTAATTTTTTTTTTCTTATTTTGAATTCTCATGTTTCATTAACCTCTGGTTACTGGGTATTTTTAAAACCACTCCTAAAAAGAATTGCCTTTGCACTTCGGTGAAGAATGTGATTCTTTTTGTTTTATTCACCTCGATTATCCCAAAGGGGGAGCGGAACCTATATATAAAGCAAGGTCGCTTTTCCGCCGTTAGACGGTAAGTGCACACAACTGTGTTAATCATGATACGAAAAATGTGTCATTTTTAAGTAAAGAAACAATAATCGTTAAACTTTAATAAATATCTTATTTTTAGTGTGTCAGAACAAAATCAAATTACAATGTATCTAAAATGAAACTGAATAACTTGTCTCGCATATTGTGTTTATATTATCAAATGAAACTGTAATTGAATTGAAATAATACTTTAGTTCTGTTGAAATGAAATTGGAGTATGTATAAAATGAAACTGAATAACATGTCTCACATATTGAGTATATATTGTCAAATATAATTGTAGTTGAATTAAAATGATACTTTAATTTTGTTGAAATGAAACTACAGTATGTATAAAAAGAAACTAAATAATATGTCTCAGATATTGAATGTATATTGTCAAATGAAACTATAGTTATATCAAAATGATACTTTAGTTGTGTTGTAATGAAACTACAGTGTATATAAAATAAAACTGAATAATAGTTTCACATACTTGAGTGTATATTGTTCAACGAAATCGTAGTTGAATTAGAATTATAATTTAGTGGTGTTGTAATAAGACTATAATGTGTGTATAAAATGTAATTCAATAACATGTCTCACTATGATAAGACTACTCTGTATGTATAATGTCAAATGAAAGTGTAGTTAAAACAAAATGAAACTTTAGTTGTACTGAAATAAACTATAATGTATATAAAATGAAGCTGAATATTTTATACAAATAGAACTAATTACATAGAATAGGTGACCATAGTCCACAATAAAATTTGCTGTCACTTTTCTACCCAATCATTATTGTGTAGACCTTTCATCCCCAACTATATAATTTTTACCTAAAACAGTCATTTGTCCAAACTAAAATATTCTTGATTATGACCATTTTTAACTAACAATTATATAGTTAGAGATGAAATTAAGCAAGTTTAAAAGATCGATGATCAAAATGATAAAATTCTAATGTACAAGGGACCAAATCATGTATTCACCCAATAAAAGTTATAAAATAAAATTCAAATTTAAAATTTTTTTCATTTAAAAAAAATGAATTCTCATGTTTCATCAACCTCTGTTTTACTGGGTATTTAAAAAAAAAAAAAAAAAACTTATTTACCACTCCTAAAAAGAATTGCCTTACTTTGCACTTCGGTGAAGAATGTGATTCCTTTGTTTTATTCACCTTGATTATCCCAAAGGGGGAGCGGACCCTACTTTTACATAAAGCAAGGTCACTTTTCTCCCAAACATTATACAGGTGTGGTGATCACGATTCAAAAACATATAAATATATTTTAATTCATAAAATACATTATTTTAACACATAAAATTAATTATTTTAAATCATAAAATATGTTATCTTACCTAGAAATATCATTATTCTAACACAAAGTACATTATACATTATTCTAACACATAAAATATAGGGAAAAGTGTCAAATTGGCCCTCTAAGTCCGGTGGATAGTGCAATTAGGCCCCCTATGTGCAAAAAACTCCATTCAAGCCCCCTAAACCGGTAAAATAGTTCAATTAAGTCCAAGTTGACTTGTTTATCAGGTAAAATTCGTGAGGTGTTGACACGTGTCCCTTTTTTATTTTATTTTTCAAAACAAATATTTTTATTTATTAAAACTATTATTTATTATAAATAAATAATAAATAATATTAAATTTAAAAAATAGCCATGAGCCATGGAAGAAGATGGTAAACTAGTTTCTCTTCTTCCTTGGCAGCGGGGCTGTTTTTGTTTTGTTTATTATTATTATTATTAAATTTAATATTATTTATTTTTATTCATAATAAATAATAGTTTTAATAAATAAAAATATTTGTTTTGAAAAATAAAATAAAATAAAAAAAAAGACACGTGTCAGCACCTCACGAATTTGACCTGATAAACAAGTCAATTTGGACTTAATTGAACAATTTTACAGGTTTAGGGGACTTGAATTGAGCTTTTTTCATTTAGGGGACCTAATTGCACTATCCATCCGACTTACGGGGCCAAATTGACACTTTTCCCTAAAATATATTATCTTATCTAAAAATTTCATTATTCTAATACATAAAGTACATTATTCTAACTCATAAAATACATTATCTTACCCCAAAATGTTCATTATTTTAGCACACGCGCGGAACAATAATTTTTTTTTGAAAAATCAAAATGACGTTGTTTTGGACCGTGGTTTACACAATAATTTGCCTTTTCTGCCATTTAAAAAAATTATTTTATTTATCTTTTTAAATATTACTCCACAAAGTTGGTAAGAGTTGATGTAACAATTGCGACGTTAGAGCAAGCTCATTAGTTAGATTTTTTTTTAAAGGTTTTAGTGGGTATGATAAAGAAAGAGAGAATGAGATTGAAGGAAAAAAAAAAGGGATAATGTTCAAATTGGTCACTGAACGAAATGTGAAAGTGCAATTTGACCATTGAACGAAAAAAAAAAGTGCAATTAAGTCATCCAACACTACAAATGTATGCAATTTCACCTGATAGTAGGTTAACATTTCATCTAACAAGTTGCATGTTGACATGAAAAATGACTTGGATGATTACTTGGCAATTTTTTTTAAATATCCTTTTCATTTCTTTTCCTTCTTCTTTTTTTTTTCTTTTTTTTTCTTTTTTTTTTTAACCCTTTTTCTTGCATAAAATCTACCATGTACTAGGCAAATTAGGCAAACTAAACTTCAATCATTCTTTCAAAAAAAAAAAAAAAGCTTCAATCAGAAATTCCTAAATCAACTGTGAAATTCTCAAATCATGCCTGAAATTTCTATTTGGTTTGTTGGTTCTTATGGGTTTCATCTGATTGAAATTTATCAGTTTGTAACTTCGTCAATTTGCAGTTTCAATTTCTTACAGCCCGTTTGATTCGCTGAAAAATATTTGAAGGGTGTATATGTTCATACAAAAGAACTAGGTACTGCAACAAATTTTTTTGCAAATTGTAATGATAGGAAGTGCACTGTAAAGAGAGGTTTTAACGCCAAAGTAGTCTTCGGTCCACATTTTGCTTAATTTAGCTCCAAAGTAGTGGACTGCCAAGGGGATCCTGTTTTATTCTATTTATTACCATCTTAATTACTATATAAAATTATAAAATGAATATATATCTTTAAAAAAAAAAAACTGAATATATACTGCATCAGATTTTATGCTAGAAAAGATTTTCAAAGATAAAAAGAAGAAATGAAAAGGAAATTTAAAAAAATTGCCAAGTCATTGTCCACATTAACATGCAACATGCTAGATGGGATGTTAACCTGCTATCAGGCGAAATTGCATACATTTGGAGTGTTGAGTGGCCTAATTGCACATTTTTTTCGTTCAGTGACCAAATTGCACTTTCACGTTTCGTTCAATAATCAATTTGAACCTTATTCCAAACAAACAAAAAATATAATAAAACTACTTTTCACGTGCTTTTCTTTCTTAGATTCTCTCAACGGTCTACAAAAAACTTAACTTGCAATAAAAAAACACCAAAAATCCTATATTCCCATTTGTCCAAAAATCACAACATAGTTTTTTCTCCTGAAAAAAACTACTCCAAAGTGCACTAATGTGATTTCTCTAGTATTTTATGACACAACTCATTTACAGTACAAAACAATTTTTTGTTTAATTGTATCAATTTTTGTAGTAGTAACGATCATTATAAAAATTAAAATAAGTAAATAATTATATAATATTTAAATATGAAAGTTAATTAATATAAAGTAAAATTGATTATTTTTAATATAATCAAAATAGTATTTTAAACATGTGATAAAAGTATTAGTAAAGATTTATTTGTAGATAAGAACTTAATTCATTAAATCAGTAGCCAAAATGTTCACAAGAAACAAAGGAGGAGAGTATAATAACCACTCCCTGCAACCTGACACAAAAACGGCTTCTCGAGCAATTGCATAGGCAGCACAATTCGCATATCGCCAAACAAAATGAAAAACAACATCATGTAGCTGAGAAGCAGCTTCTTTAACATCATCAATAATGAGACCAAACGAAGAAGTAAAAGACCCCGAGGATAAGGCATAACAACACACATGTTGGGAGTCAGTCTCCACATCGTTTTGAGAGAAAAATAACCCTAAATTGTTCAAACTCGTGATTTTTTTAGGTTAATATTTAATATTGTAGTATTAACTATTAAAGTATTAAATAGTTTGTAATTATCAAATTTTAAAATTTTAAATAATTTTTTTAAAAATAAAAATACACGGGCACCTAGGCGCCGATTAATCCTCGCCTAGGCGCCCCCGAGTGACCGAGGAGGGCTTGACAATTTTTTCAACCATGAATTTTTTTACATTTAAATTCTTAAAGTAGAGAAATTTTTTTCACTAACATAATATCAACTTATAATAAAATGCATATTTTAATTGATATAATATAGTTTTAAAATATAAATTAAAATTTGTGTTATGATTTAATCAAAGAGGATAAAATGTATTTTTAGAAAAATTCTAGTATGACATACATATTTTTTTAAGGTGAAAATTTTAAAAAATAATACATTTCATCATGATTGAAAAAATAAATCAAATTAAGCAAATATTATTACGAGTATATTTCAATGCTTACCGCACAACAAAAGCGAGTTGCAAAAATTAAAGAATAGAAAAATAAAAGAGAAAAATGTCATGAGTTCCTTTGGTGTATAATAATAATAATAATAATAATAATAATAATAATAATAATAATAATAATAATAATAATAATAATATTTTTATTAAAAAGTTTTAGAAAAATATTTTGTAATAAATGAAGTTAAGAATAATAATAAGTTAAATGGATATTCTATTCTCAAAGTTTGTACTAGGGGTGTGCATTACTAAAACCAAACCGAACTGTTAGGTTTTGGTTTATTATTAAAAACCGACTGATTTTTTAGCAACATAGAAACTGGACTTTTTGTATCAGTCCCTATGGACGGCGTCAATGTTAGTTTTACGGCTATGCAACAACCGTTTCAGCTGGCCAACACTACCGTAGAACTTAGATAAAATGTTTAAAGAGAAAGTACAATTACAATTAAAGAACAGTTATACTTGTATTCAAATCAGAACTATTAACAATGTGACCCAGGGAATCAGAACTATTAACAATGTGACCCCAGGGAGGTATTTATACAAGATTAATGAGCCTACACAAGGAAATAAGGCGAATTCTTAACAAATATAATTTAGATTTATACAAGATTAATGAGCCTACACAAGGAAATAAGGCGAATTCTTAACAAATTATAATTTGGAGCTGCCTAACTGACATAGAAGTTACCAAATTCCGATTTAGACAAATTTTTTTTTTTTGGTAAATTTACAGGCACAGGGGGAATCGTCACTTGTGGGAATTAAACCCAAGTTATCCTGAAATTCCTCCCCACAAAGAGAGCTCACTTGCCACTTGAGCTACCCCATTGGGTTAGACAAAATTCTTTGAATTTCGCTCAAGATTCCAAATTCTACATGGTAAATGCTTTTTTGGGCGCACCCGGTCAGACTTCGCTTCCCGACTGCCTGCATGAACTTAGCCACACGAGTCATGCAACCCGGGCTACATATTTTCCGGACTGATCAGTCGACGAGCTCTAGATACCGGCCTTCTCGGGTTCGGTACTCCAGTCGGGGTATCCATCAGGCGTCAATTAAGCGTGTCCACCATGAATAAACGCGACGAAACGTCAGAAGAAGACGATGAGGACAACGGTAAAATTGATGGCGACTAGAATCCCAACCAATATGGTGATGATGCCCGTGGTGACGAATAGGATTGTAAATATATGACAAGCCGACAGATTGATCGAAGGAGCTTGAAGAATGCTTAAAAATATATGTATTTATATGGAAGGTTTATAAGAGTATTTTTAAAATAATAAAACATAGTTATTCTTTAATAGATTAGGAATAGATATTCTCATTGCAAAAGCAATAACTTATTTCATAAAATTCCATTCTTTATTGTAAAAATCGAACTAAAGAACGTAATAAATTTATTTAACAAGTTGATATTTCATTTCTAATATGTTTCATGAACAAAACATTACGCTAATGCAGGGCCAGTTTTTAGATTTTGGTGCCCCCGCTCTTATAAATAAATGAGGCCCTACCAAAAGCACAATCTTTAAAACCAATACCGTAATTTTTTTAACAATAACAACAACAACAACAATAATAATAAGGGAAAAAGGTAAAATACACCCTCAAACTTTTGCTAAAGAGTCCATTAGGCCCTTGAACATTTGAAGGTTGCAATTAAATCCACAAACATTTTATTTTGGAGCAATTAAATCCACTGACCTATCGATGACTTGTGATTACAGGTCAATTGGGTTTTCAGCGATCCTACGGCGAACATCTGGCCAAACTCCGACGAACCTTAGGCATTTATGACATAATTAATCGCCGATGAACGGTGGCCACCGGAGAAGGCAACCAAACTGGTCGCAATCTCCAGTCGACGGAGAAGCCATCTTCGTCGACTGGAGATGGCAACCCATCTCCAGTCGATAGAGATGGCGCTGGTCGACCGAACTTCTTTGGCGACGACCGTTTGCCCATGACTAATTTTGACCTAAGTGCCTAAGGTTTGCCGGAGTTTGGTCGGAGGTTCGCCGTAGGGTCACCGGAAACCTAATTGACCTCCAATCACAAGTCACCAACAGGTCAGTGGGTTTAAGTGTTTCAATAAAATAAAATGTTTGTGGATTTAATTGCAACTTTCAAAAGTTCAAGGTCTAATTGACTTCTTAGCAAAAGTTTGAGGGTGTATTTGACCCCCTTTCATAATAATAATAATAACAATAATAATAATAATAATAATAATAATAATGTAATGTGGTAAAATGCTGTTGTGCGCATAGAGAAAGTCAAAAGGTTTTTTTTTTTTTTTTTTTTAAAGGAGGGTGTGTACAAAGGGCAAGATTTGAACCCTTAATCTCCAATATAAAATATTATAAACACATATTTTTACCATTTCTCCCGTGGAGGTTTTCAAAATTAATTGCAAACTTATTGTTTTTTAATTTCTTAACTATATAAGTAAAAATTAAATATTGGTCCTCTAAAATTTGAAGCTCTGTGTTGTTGAGCAGCTTACATGGCCCAAAATCTGGGCATGTGCTAATGTATCAACAAAAAATCATGGCAGATTATGCTATGGACCTACAAGGTGGACCCGAGTCTACGTTCATAATTTTATAACTCTATGTTCACAATTTATATATGTAACTAATTTTTTCACGCGCGTTGCGCGAATAGGATAATACCCAATATTTATTTTTAAATAAATACTTCAAAGTATATCAATACAAGATTATATAAGAGATGTTCATGCATATGTAATTGAATGTTGAATTTGTTTATTTAAATCGGTAATTCAAAGTATACGAATGTAAGATAATATATGAAAGATTGATTATAATTGTCATTAAAATAAATGTTTACAATTTTGTAATACTTAGTCCAAAAATGATAGTATAAATAAATACTACTTTTGGTAATAAAAATTTATACATTTTAAATCATATTAATAAAGAAATACGATTTACCTTTAAAGTGAACAACAGTGATGTAGTCCAAAAAATATCATGTGATAGTTTCTCGCTTCAATTTATTGGGTAATTTGAATGGTTTCTTTGTTAACAAATCATTCCTAAGTAGTTAATATGATTGGTTTCAATTTTTTTAATGTTATTAATAAAATACTTGGTAAATAAATATATAACATTATTTTGTACTATAACATTGATATTGAATATTTAATTACAATATAGTGTAAAAAGAAAACAATGAATAATGTAGTGAATATAATTAATGAATTTGAAGGTAATGAATTTTTGCATTGTAGAAAATAAAGACAATATAAGTAATGGAATTATATACCTTTTTCATTTTTTTGATAGCCAATAATTTTTATTGTAGAAAATAAAGACTATATATATAACTAATAAAATTATATCTCTCTTTTAATTTTTTGATAATGAATACTTTTTATTGTAGAAAATAAAGACAGTATAACTAATTAAATTATCTCTTTTTTAATTTTTTGATAATGAATATGTTTTTTTTAATAAAGCCATTATAAACATCTAAATTAAAAAAAATACATAATTTATTTAATTTAATAAGACTTGTAATAAGAGTAATAGAATTTAATTTTCAATAATATACTCTAACATATTCTTAGTATATGTTTAGCAATTATACTAACTTTGATTAGGATGAGATTCGAACCTAAGACCTTTTTGATAGAAATTAATGGGTAAGTTAAAAGTTAAAGGAATATTTCGTTACTAAAGTTAAAAGTTAACGGGATGTGCGGTTATTTAAGGGAAAAAATAATATAATAGAAGGTAAAGACGAAAAATAGATAACTAAAATCAAAATAATATGAACTATTCTATTAAATAAATAATTACACCAACATTTTTTTCTTCCTGTTAGAACCCTAACATTATTGGCTCTTATTAAAATTGTAGATTTTGAGCTCTATGTTCACAATTTTAAAACTGTATGTTCACAATATAAAGTTATGAAATTGTGAACATAGAGTTATAAAATTATGAACATAGAGTTATAAATTTGTGAACATAAAATTATGAAATTGTGAACATAAAATTATAAAACTGTGAAGATGAAATTATGAAAATATGAACATGAAATTGTGAAATTATGAACCTGAGTTATGAAATTGTGAACTGTGTCTATGGGCCCATGGCATAACAACTGTCCCGGGGACAGGCGCGTCAAATAAGGGAAAGTCGGCGGGGATTTATACGAAATACGTGACGGCAGTAGAGATGAGATTGGCCGCGAAGCGTGGACCGAAGCAACACGTCGGTGACCGAAAGGGGCGACATATAACACGTGAAGTTCGCTCAAATTTGTAACGCCCACGTTGATTAAGCCTCGCCGTCCAACTGTATCGTGTCTTTTAACAGATTCCCGCTTTCATAAGCACCGGTCTGACTTTCAGCAACTTTTTGGAACACAAGCCCTGTGGTTTCAATTGCAAAATAAATAAATAACCAAATACGGAGTATAAAAGATTTACAATGCCAAGTACGCATTACCATCTAAATTAATCCCATAAAAACTCTTTAAACAATTAAAATTTATTTTATTTTGTTTTTTTCCTTCAATTTTAATGTATGATTCTGCATTTGGCATAATAAAATATACCTTAATCAGGTGAGAACCATGTCCCAGGTGAGAACGTAAGGACAAATCCAAACCATTGATTTAGTAGATCTAACGGTTGAAATAAACAAAATTTTGTAATATTTATGAAAATGACCCCGCTCATTTTTTACTTCATTTCTCATCCATCAGATCTTGCAGATCAATGGTTTAGATTTGTCCTCACATCCACACCTAAAGAATTGTTCTCACCAGAATAAAAATCATAAAATATAAATTATGTTTTACTTATTATAATACTAAAATTATTAATTTTATTAAATTCTCTTAGCTTTCTTTGACTCCCATTTCTTAATTAACACGTAAATCATTATCATTGTTTTTATTTAGGGTATAACACTTGTGTGAGACCGCCTCACGGATTTTAATTTGTGAGACGGGTTAAATTTTTATTAATAGGTCAAATTTTTAATTAAGGGTCACACTTGTGTGAGACCGTCTCACGGATCCTTATTCGTGAGACGGTCTCACACAAGTTTTTGCCTTTAATTAATAGGTCTAATCTTTGATCTCATTAATCAAAGATCCGACCCGTCTAACGAATTCAGATTCGTGAGACAGTCTCACACAAGTTTTTGCCTTTATTAAATTATTGTTGTGCTTAATCATTATTGCATGTTGGGTCACACTTCGGTAAGACCGTCTCACGGCTCTTTATCCGTGATCACGTCAAGATGAAATATAATACTTTATTCATGATTTAGTATTGCATTTGCTAGTATAAGTATAATCTTGACTCGACCCGTCTCATGGATAAAGATCCGTGAGACCGTCTCACA
The DNA here is from genome assembly GCF_003576645.1 of Ipomoea triloba. Taxonomy (NCBI): domain Eukaryota; kingdom Viridiplantae; phylum Streptophyta; class Magnoliopsida; order Solanales; family Convolvulaceae; genus Ipomoea; species Ipomoea triloba. Next base: position 12,206,130 of record NC_044927.1, read on the forward strand.
CAAATTTTTACTTGCATATTATATCTAATTAGGCCTCCACACTCTTTTATTGCCTGACACATTAATGGTTAAGTGGTAACGACCATTAATTTCATATTAGAATGTCAAAGATTTAACCGTTTTATTCCAAACTTTTTGACACCTTGTGATTAAGTGGCAACTACCTTTAATTTTATATTAGAATGTCAAAGATTTAATCGTTTTACCCCAAACTTCTAAATTATTCTTGTTGAGATTTACTCTCAATATAAATGGCAACTCATAATATGTGTTTGTTTTTTTTATTACGCTTAAAAATCTTATAACGACAACTTTAGACAATCTTTACATCATAAAGTAGGATTCACATTGCAGTGGATCCTGATTCATGTATATGTATTTTGTGTTGTAAATTTTTTATTTTATTTTGTGTTATGAAATTCTGTATCTCAAGAGTATGAACTCTGTACTTAGAACAAATTAATAATTGTGTCTTATGTTATAAAGTTTTATGTCTTTATGTTGTGAAATTCTGTGCCTATGAACAGAGGCGGAGCCAGTATGGGGGTAGTGGGGGCAACTGCCCCCTCCCCACCCCAATTCATAAGGTCGATTTTTAGATTTTTGAAGCCCCGTTCTTATAAATAAATGAGGTCATATTAAAAGTATAAGCGCAATCTTTAAAACCAATAAGTAAAATATATGATTTTTTACTCCAAGTTATCTCTGCGGATTCAAAGCTTGAGACATCATCTGTGCTGTTGGGTAAACAAAATGATTTTGCCATGCTCAATTAATTAGGTCATAATTATTAAGAGAGAGAAGTGATTTGGGATAAAACTGGTGTGTTTTGTGATTAATTGTAGATTTTTTTTTTTATTTCTTAAGTAGCTAGCAGGATCAAAAATAAATATTGGACACTCTAAAAATTGAAGTCCTGTGATGTTGCCCATCTTGCACGCCTTAAAATCCGGTCATGCCAACTCACCCCTTATATACATATAGTAAATGTTTAGATATAAATTATTCAAAGATAAAGTAGCTTAGATGGTTAAGTATGTATGTGTTATAGAGATCAAGACACAAGAGGTCAAATTTCTCAATATCTCGTTTGTTGTTTTAATCTTTCTTCCCACTGGATGAAATTTTTAGCTCCATTCCTGCCTATGAACACAAATTATCTAAATTAGATTTGAAAATAGGTAAATGCATAGCATGTGCATGTGTCTTGTGAAGTTTTGTACTTACGAATATAAATTTTGTACCTCGTTCAGGTACCATAATATCATGTGTATTGTGATTTTTTATATTTTGTATTAAGAAATTCTATATCTTATTACGAGTATGAATTCTGTATTTCTCTATTTCAATTCAGAGACTAGAATCATAATACAATGTTACATGATATAAATTGTCAACTTTAGATAGGCACGTCAACAACCAAGTGGTAGGTATAAAACGTTGCTGATAGAAAATGAAAATCAACAAGATTACAGCACGTAAATCAAATTTGAATTCTTCAAAGATTGTGCGCTTATGGTTTTGGAATTATTCGCAAAACAAGTAAAATAAAATGCTGATCAGTGATCAGCCGCATTTGCTTACCTGAAAAGAAAGTATGCTTTAATATAATTGAAAAGAATATTGTGACAAATATTATACATAACAACATTATGATAACAGACTGCATCTCTGGGTTAATGTATTCGAATGGTTTATAATTTCATCTTTAATTATATTATTTAAATATATAATAAATTTTTTGATTTATGTATCATACGGGTAATTGGACAATTATTTACTCGAATTCTAGCAATAATAACATCAGAAAACATAATCGATTCAATCAATTTCATCAATTAAACCATATAATATTCGTTGTTATAATTTATTTAATTATATATCGATCTAAATATTTTAAAAATATTATAACAAATCTATTGCGTATAACGTAAGGATGAAAATACTAGTATTATATATAACAATATTTTGATAACAAAGACTGCATCTCTGGGTTAATGCATTAATTAATTAAAGAAATAAAATGATATAATTTTTTTTTTATAAATATAATGTGGCAGATTAGAAAATAGTTTGGAACATGATCGATGAGTCATTTCAACAGATCACCAAATAGAAGGCCCATTATCCATTGAGAGAACTTCAAATTTGTACTTAAGAATCCCATATGGAGTATCCAGGCAAAGTATGACAAATTATTGCATGGACCATGGTCCACANTGGACCATGGTCCACATAACTGTGTGGACCATGAATATAATGTACATTTTTAATATATTAAAAGTACATTATTTTTGTACGTAAAATAAATTATTTTATATATATTATTAAATAATGTACCTTCAGCACAAAAATAATGTATTTTATTTACAAAAATAATGTACTTTTAGTATATTAAAAATATATTTTTTCTTTATAGTCCACACAGCTGTGTAGACCATGGTCCATGTAATAATGATTGGAGTATCAACGTCAAATTATTGTGTGGACCATGATCTACGTAATTGTGTGAACCATGAATACAAAATATATTTTTAATATATTAAAAGTACATTATTTAATAGTATATAAAATAATATATTTTCAGTACTTAAATAATGTACTTTATGTAAACAAATAATGTACTTTTTTTTTGGTCCACATAGTTGTATGGACCATGATCCACGCAATAATGTTTGGAGTATCGACCATCATTATGTTCAGTTGTTATATCATGGACCAGGGTCCACCTTGCAAGTTGGACTATAGTCCTAAACGATATTGAATTGTGTATTTTTAGTATTGGAATTGTGAACTTCCAGAATGTAAATCCATTTCTAAGTCAAAATACATAACAGCTGTTTGAATACAAGATTGTACTAAATTTTAAAAAGATTAAATTGTGTATTTTTAGTATTAGAATTGATTGTAGTATTTGAAGAGACTTGTGACTACAAAAAAGGTAATCAATTACATATCTGTTAACATTGTGTATTCGTACTATACAAATTGTCAATTTTTAAAAGGTAAATTGTGAACATTTAGTATGTAAATTGTGTATCTATGCCGTTTTGACCCAGACCCACCTTGCAATGTGGACCCGGGTCCACAGAATAATTTGCGCATTATGTTCAACTGATTTTGCGTTTACGACGTGCTTATGATATATAAAATGAAACTACAATGTGTATAAAATGAAACAGAATAACAAGTCTCACATATTTAGTGTATATTATCAAATGAATATGTAGTTGAATTTGAATTATACTTTAGTGCTGTTTTAATGAAACTATAGTGTGTCTAAAATGAAATTGAATAATAGGTCTCATATATTGAGTTAATATTGTCAAAAGAAATTGTAGTATAATTGAATTAGAATAATACTTTAGTTGTGTTGTAATGAAACTACATTTTGTATTGACAGGGAATATACAGGTACAACAAGATGTATCAGAGCAAGACTGGTCTAAAATGACTATATCCGACCCATATTGACCTCAGCTCCTGACTAATTTTTCGACCTGAACAAGTACCAAGTAGACTCCGCTTCATCTCAAGTCTCACTGGTTATTCCTGATCAAGCCTAACCGAGAAATTCATTAAGGTGACTGGTACCAAGTCTTTTGTCCCTGAATTAACTTAATGTTGGTCTCGAATGGTTGGGGTTACAAGTCTAGAGAGAGGGAGGGGGTGAATAGATTTGTATTGTTGTGGGCCCGGGAATCAATAATTGGTAGTTGGAATATTTTAGAATTAGTTTTATTAATTAATTAGGAAGATTATCTTAAAATTATTTTATGTTTTTTCAACAAAAAATTATTTTATGTTTAGTTTGTTAGAATTATATTAATTTTCATATTTATCTTAGTTTGTTGGTTAGAATTAGTTTATCCTATATTTAATAATTATCTCACTCATGTGGTTGTAATCAACTTGTTAATGGCTATTTAAGGCCATTGCATGCCAAATGAAATATAAAGTTAGAATTTTTGAGTTAGAAAATTGAGTGTTTTCTGGAACTCGAGAGAGTTCGACCATGACCAAGTCATAGTGATCCTAGCCTATCAAGTGTGAAACCTCACTTGTGGCGTCATTCCAAATTCTACGTATCACCTTATAACCCGGTGTGGTCGAGGACTTATTAAAACCCAAAAATTAGCCCTTATCCAGCCCTAAATTAAACATTCGAATCAAATTCACCCAACCTAATAAATTGTTCTATGAATTTCTTTGTAATTCGAGTATGAAGAGAAGATCGCCCAACCAGGTTCGCATCATGTATACTTTGAATTTTTTTTTACGATTTGATTAATCGGTCTAAAAGGTTACTTCTTCGCGATGTAGTGATTCGTAGAGTATGTATAGTGGAAAGAATTATTAACCCTTTTAAACGATTCTACACGTAAGTTTATTGTTTTGATTTTAGATTCAGAGTCTGCTAGTATTAAGAGTGAAGACCTGATCGATCAGACTCTACGCTAGAGTGTCCGAAAAGTGTCCGTTGGACTTCACCGACTTATCTTCGCTGATCTGACAGAGTGGTTTCATGCAAAGAGGTGTGTTTACAAGAAAGCCCATATCACTTGGACACCTCAAAGGGTATAACGGTAATCAGCTATAAGGATACTCAAGGTTAAGATTACCCTGTCTACCTAAGTTAGAGTATTATTTAAGAAGGAAGATGTTTCAAGAATTAGTAAGGAATCTACGCATTCTAACTTGAAAGATAACCATCTCTCCCTAAGCTCTAAAAGATCTACTCTAATTACTTTGTCTTCTCAAGACTTGAGTTCTGGAAGTTTAAGTTGGAGAATTTGAGAAGACCATGCAGTTGTGGTGCAGTGTTGAGTGAGTCAGTGAGACGGACTGTGACAGAGCGGCTCTCCAAGAAAGGGATTTCCTTGGGCTTTTGATGCATGGATCTCCGCTCTCGACAATCTGCTATAAGCCTTAGTTAGTTGGGTACTTACCTTGTGGATATCAGTTAGATCTTTGAGTGGTGTCTTTGAGTGATTGTGATGGTTGCGTGTCCTATGTGATAAAAGATGGTGACCATAGGACATGGCGTGTGGACGTAACTTTGAATGATTATTGTGCAAGTTGTTCTTGCAAGATGTTTGAGCTTATGGGGTTGTTGTGTACGCTTGTTTTGTTTTGTTTTTAAAGATCGTGGACTTGAGAGTATTCCTTCTAGGTATTTGGTGCATCGGTGGACAAAGGGTGCATGTTTGCACCCAATATTTCATATTGATGGTACAGTTGTTGATCAATCTGCTAAAGTGGAGAATGTTAGGGGGCTTACTAATCTTATGTGGTCTGATATTTATGCTTGTGTGGGGTTGGTTGATGGTAATATTGACCGTTTGTCAAGCTACGACGCATTATTAATGAGCAAAGGCAAATATTTCTCCAGGATGGGAGTGAGAATGGCAATGAGGTGGCTGTTGGTAGCAAGCAAAGTGTGATTAATTCGTTTTGTGGAGCTGTGTCTATGGGTTCGACAGTGGATGTGCAGTGGTAAGCGCTTGAAGAGTGCAAGGGAAAGAACTGCAAGCAAGTGTGCAAAACAATCAAGGAGATGCCACACTTGTGATGAATATGTCAATAATAGTAGGACATGTCCTTTAAATAATTGAAGTTGTGGATTTTAGCATTGTATGTGGTGCGTTTTATTACATACTGTGGTGCCTTTAATTACGTATGTTGATACATTTAACAATGTTGTGGAATGATGTGTTTTAATATGGATACTGGTGCATTTTCATACGTAGAATGGTGTGTATTTTTACATATGCTGGTGCATTCTACGCGACTAAGTGTTTTTGGGCATTGGGGGAATGGTGTGTTTTAGGCTATCAACTGGTGCATTTTAAATCGTAGAGCGGTGTGTTTTTACTTATATTGGTGCTTTCTATGTGATTAACTGTAGTTGGGTATTGGGGGGGGGGGGATGATGTGTTCCCGCATTTCACTAGTGCATTTAAATACGTATAATGGTGTATATTTTTACATATGCTGGTGCATTCTACGCGACTAAGTGTTTTTGGGAATTGGGGGGAATGGTGTGTTTTAGGATGTCCACTAGTGCATTTTAAGTCGTAGAGTGGTGTGTTTTTACTTATATTGATGCTTTCCATGTGATTAACTTTAGTTGGGTATTGGGTGGGGGGAATGGTGTGTTCCTGCATTGCACTGGTGCATATTAAAACGTAGAATGATGTGTATTTTTACATATGCTGGTGCATTCTACGTGAATAAGTGTTTTTGGGCATTGGGGGGAATGGTGTGTTTTAGGCTATCAACTGGTGCATTTTAAGTCATAGAGTGGTGTGTTTTTACTTATATTGGTGTTTTCCATGTGATTAACTGTAGTTGGGTATTGGGTGGGGGGAATGGTGTGTTCCCGCATTGCACTGGTGCATATTAAAATGTAGAATGGTGTGTATTTTTACATATGCTAGTGCATTCTACGTGACTAAGTGCTTTTGGGTATTGAGGGCAATGGTGTGTTTTAGGCTGTCCACTGGTGCATTTTAAGTCATAGAGTGATGTGTTTTTACTTATATTGGCACTTTCCATGTGAGTAACTGTAGTTGGGTATGGGAGGGGGGGGGGGTTGGTGTGTNGGGGGGGGGGGGGGGGGGGGGATGGTGTGTAGGTGTGAGCATACCCGACCCACCCGACCCATACCCATTTTCTACCATTCTGACCTGGCAGTAATCCGAAAAGTGAAACCCGACCCACATCATCTCTAATCACAGATATAATGTATCGGGTTGGGGCATGCATTTTCGGACCCAACCCGCCCGAAAATCTGAATTTATAAAGGGTTAGGGTTACCTAATGAGCTAAACGATGTCGTGTGCATTTGTATATATATATATGTGTGTGTGTGTGTGTGTGTGTTTAGGGTTTTGGTCAGTAGAAGCCTCTCATTTGTGAATGCGCAGCCATCCGCCCCTCTTGGCTCTTGCCCTTTCTCATTCCCTCAAATCTCAATCCTTTTGTAGTGGCGCAGTCGATCGCTCTGAATCCTCTCAACCTCTCATCCACCTCAATCCTCCACAGTCCACACCTCTGTTCCTCTCCATTTCTCTTTTCTCTTATCTCTTAACCGCTTATTCTCTTCTCCATTTGAGACGGCCTGTTAGCCTGTGAATCTGTTCTGTTATCCGGTGGTCTGGTGGTTCTTCGGTGAATCTATTCTATTATCCGGTTGTTTGGTGGTTCTCCGGTGAATCTGTTCTATTATCCGGTGGTCCATTCCTGGTGGAAGCCCTAGCGAGTGACGACGGTGATTGGTGACCTGGACAACTGGTGACTGCTGTTAGCGGTTTGAACTGTTGAACTATTGAAGACCTGAGTTCTCCGGGTATTTTTGGGAGAAAAGAAGTAATTTTCTAAACCCTAGTTTTATATTTGTAATGTGCTATACTATGCGTCTATGCTCTACTACTTAATGGTGAATTTTTTGTTATTTCCAGTGTTGAAAAATGAAGTCTGTGATTTTATATGATTATATGAGTATTTCTGTAATCTGTTGGTGGAAGCAGTCTGCTAATATGCTATATTGAGCTATTTATGCATCATTTCCAGTGATGAAAAATGAAGTCCCTAATTTTATATGATTATATGAGTATTTCTGTAATCTGATGGTGGAAGCAAGCAATCTGCTAATCTGCAAATTTCTGTAATCTGTTGGTCGAAGAAGTCCATGTCTCCCTGATTTTATATGATTATATGATTATATGCTTTTGAAATTTGCATATTGGTGGAAGGCTGGAAACCCCTATTTTGAAAATCCATATAATGATGAATTTTATGAGTTCCTGAATATGGATTTGTTTGTATCATAAATGCGGATTTGGTGGAAGCCCCTATTCTGAAATCCATATAATGATGAACTATATAAGTTCCTGAATATGGATTTATTTGTATAATAATATGTATCATAAATGCTTGAGTATTGACTATCTGAAATTCTTTTATATGTATCCTACTATGTATGTGGTACTGATTGTTTTCCATTTGTTTAGATGGAAAATATCAGTATGCCTACCTTGTCTGGTGGTCACCCTTCCAATTCTTTAAATGATGGTTCTACAGTGGTGGAAGCCCAAACTGTTCTTTGCAAATATTCTAGACCCTAGGGACAAATTAGAGTACATGCCGGTTCAGTTAAACCATATGTATGGTGAGGTTAAAGGTAAAGCCTACTTTGACAAGCTGGTTGCTGCTTTGACTGAGTTGTTTGATGACTATAATATCTCTTGTAATCCTGTTGTTGTCCCTAGTCAGTCTGGTATTGGTAGTCCCTGTATTGATTCTACTCAGTCTGCATCTGCCTCAGTTGGGAGGCCACAACACTTGTTGAAGTCCCAAATAAAGAAACAAAGATTGGAAAGTGGGGGTAAGAAAAAAACTGAGTTGGATATATACTTGAGTGAAGCAATAGTTGAAGATGAAAACTGTTTTGATATACTTAGGTGGTGGAAGATTAATTCTGAAAGGTTTCCTATCCTTTCTAAGCTTGCTAGGGATGTCCTAGCTATTCCAATATCAATTGTTGCCTCAGAATCTGTCTTCAGTACATCTGGGAGGATTTTAGATCCATTTAGGAGTTCATTAACTCCAAAAATTGTGGAAGCTTTGGTTTGTACTCAGGATTGGCTTAGGCCTACAAATACCCCATTATGTATTGAGGAAAATTTGGAAGAATTAGAGAGATTTGAAAAAGGTAACACTTCATACACTTTATCTAATTGTTATTAACACTTTACTGTAATTTTAACATTTTTGTAATTCTTATTTTCAGAGTTAAGTTCTGATGGTGGAAGTGGTGGGAGGATTGGTGGTTCTACACTACCTACAATTCTTGTAATTTTATTCTTTATTCTTTATACTTATATAATTATATTGCATCAATACATCTTTGCATTGTTACTTTGCTGGTTCTGCACTACCTAATCCAAGGCTTGGTAACTTTGTAAGTTGCTGCCTTGGCCTCATTGTGCACTGGTTTGATGCAACTCTGGTAATGTTCCTGTTTGAAAATTTTTATTATGTTTGTACCTGTTTTGTGGCAATGATGAATCTTCCACCTTTGATCTGAAATAAAGATTAAGTTGGTATGTTGCTCAATGTTCTACACAACATTTTTGTAGCAATTTACCCTTAATCCAAACTTGATATGGACAAAAAAGCTTACTGAGCCACTTTATAATTATCTACTAACTAGTGTTTATTTATTTTCTGTTGCTTGATAATTTAGTTTACTAATCTTTAACAGGAAGAAGAGTAGGTTTTGGACTTGTGGATAGCTTGGAACTTGGAAGTTGGAATCACTAAATGCTTGATAATTGACTAACTGTTATTTTGATTTTTGTGGATAAAATGATGGATGATGAATTTGTAAATCTACAAGTTGTAGCCTTGTAGGTCTTTGTATAATTTTGTTAGTTTTTGTAATTCTACAGTTCTACAAGTTGTAGTAATTTTGTATATCATCAAATTTCCAGTTTGTATAGTAATTACTAAGTTGCTAATATACTTATATATTAGTAATTTAGCACAAATTATTATACAAATATTTTATGGAAATTGGAAATTTGGACTTTTGGAAATATTAAAAATATTAAAACTGAAGGTTTTTTTAATGTATTAATTTCTTTGTTAAATCCGAAATTTAAACGGATATCCGACCAATCCAATTCAATGTAAAACCGACATGATAAATTTATTTTAAAAACTGGATAGGATTTAAATATTTTAAATCGAAATCCGATAGGGTTACCCATCCCACACCCAAACCGATCCGATTCGTCCGTTGCACACCCCTAATGGTGTGTTCCCACATTTCACTAGTGCATTTTAAAACGTAGAATGGTGTGTGTTTTTACATATGCTGGTGCATTCTACATGACTAAGTGCTTTTGGGTATTTGGGGGGAGGGAGGGGGGAGAATGGTGTGTTTTAGGTTGCCCACTGGTGCATTTTAAGTCGTAGAGTGGTGTATTTTTAACATATTCTTCTAACCATGCATAACTGTGCATTAACCAAGTGCGAAAAAGTATTGTCAAATATACTAACAACCAAAACCTACTCAAAAGCTTTAGTAGACATATCAACTAATAACTATAGTCAAACTATTATCCCCAATTGTTAACTAAAAACCATTGTCTAATCAATAATGTCAACCTTACGCAATGACAAACTTACCTTCAAAGTCAACCTTCCAGCTCAAACTCTGCTGCTTGTTGTATGTTTTGTGCTCTGTGCTCATTCAGATCCGACATCACGAGTGCAGTCAAGTATTTCACTCTTAAAGCATTCAATTGGTCCTTGTTTTCTTTCTACAACCCACAGTTCCATAGCTCTGGTAATTGGCATCTGAATGTTTCCATATGGCGCATGAGGAATACACCGCAATCAATCTTGTTTCTGTTATCCCTCTAAGCCATTTTCATCCTCTTCACTTTCAACTTTTCAATCTTCTTAGCTTTGTAAGTCGATTTCAAACCACTCAAGAACTTGAAAAGAAATGTTTGATGCATACAATTAAAGGCATAGAAATTTTAGTAACTGAATAAAGTTTTTGTGTATCAAAAAAGGAAGAGGTCAGTGTGTTACTAATCTCTTAGGCACAACTCCATATTTGTCTTCGATTTTGCAAACTGAAGATGAGTTGTCTATTGCTTCAAATCTCTCATAGAGTGGGTCAAAATGAAGCATGTAGTAGTGCCCAAATGCTATTATTAGAAGCAGAAACTATCATAGGAAAAAACACGTGTCAAAATATGCACTAAATAGTAGAATGTATCAAGCAATCCCTAACACTTATGTGTTGAATGTTCTGCCATCGGGTCTCCATTGCAATGGACTTATCCACAAGGTAGCTGTCAATGAATTTCTTATACCTCTCATCCTCATCTCCAAGGGGATTCACAACTGTGTAGAACTGTAATTTAAATGTTATTATTGTTAGAACTTGTAGTTTTTTAAGGATGTAATTAGTTTTATAATTTTAACTTACAGTTGTCCAAGTTGAAGCCAACAGTCTTGTTGAAAGTCGGTCATCCTCATTATTGTTCAGAATAGTTGCCCAAGCATCAATGATAGTAGTGGGGATCTTAGTGTTCAACTTCAGCATATCAGACCAGAGAATAACCCTTTATTCGAACTTGAATAATTCTTGGTTCATGGAAATAGATATGCACAAGCTAATAAAAATAAATGTAATGACTCTCATAAAAAACTCACCACCATGTGTATTAAAACACACCATTCACCGTATAAAATGCACCGCTAAACTAATTAAAACACACCATTCCCTACGATACCCAAACACACCTAGTCAATTCAAATGCACCACCAAAGGTATTAAAACACACCATTTCACGTTATAAAATGCACCAGTTTTCATGTTAAAACACACTACTTAACCCCACACACACCAAATGCAACTACTCTCGCAAAAACTCACCACCATGTGTATTAAAACACACCATTCCATGTATAAAATGCACCACTAACCCAATTTAAACACACCACACCCCATGAAACCCAAACACACCTAGTCAATTCAAATATGCATCAACTAAAGACTTACAGATCAGGGTGAGGATTTTCAAACACCCACTTCCTTGCTGCCTCTTCAGTTGCATTGATCGGTGCGTTTACATCTATTATTCAGAGGCGCTGTCGGGGCCGAACTAGGGAGTATTCCACTACTGGCCTTTTTCCTTGGTCTTTTGGGTGGATTTCTAGTAGGGGACTTGATGCACTACCTTGTTGCACTTGATCTGGTGTGACTTGCTGTGTTCAATTATTAGTTTTTTTTCATTGTTTTTTCTATTGGTAATAATTATCGACGGTTGCATTACCCCATCAACTTGGGCCGTAGTGTCAGCTTCTCTTGCCTGAGCTCCCTCACCTTCATGAGCTCTGTGTTCGCTTCCTTCTCTTGCTTGAGCTGTCTCAACTCCAAGAGCTCCACCATCAGCTAATTGAACTTCCTCTCCTTCCTGCCTCTGTTCACATTCATTGTATTCTCTTGCCACAGCATTGACGTCATCCCAGCGTTGAGTTTGCTCCTCCTGCGTCAATCCAAGGCTAAATGAAGGGACATCATTCAGATAAGTTCTTTTTTGCACTGCACGCATGATCTCATCAATTGCATTGAGGAATTCTGGGTCACCCCAAAATGCGTCTTCTTGTTGTGAGAAAGTCAGCTGTTGGTCTTCTTGAGCTTTAAATCCCAACAGTTGCCGTGTGGATTCAAACATCTTCTTAAACCTGTCATCTTCAAGGATTGCAGTTGGTGCATTCTCAACTAGCCTTGCTACTTTTAGCAGGCCCGTTGCAATTGTCCTTGTGTGGCTAGTGATTTGATTAACAAAACGTTGTATATACACCAACAAGTGATTAGTAATGCAACATCAATGAATAGATGTTTGTCAGATGATGTAGAAAAACACATCCAGTAAAACACACCAACAAGTATGAAGATATGCACCAACATACTCAAATACAACTACTTACACAAAATGCACCATCATACCCATTAAACACACCATTGAACCTACTAAAATACACAGTTCACAAATTAATTTACACCAGTAAGTACTATACACCAATGCAAGTACTATTGTAAAATACACCAATATTAGTAATATAACACACCATTCTACGTAATAATTACACCAACAAATATCAAGATATGCACCAAGTAATGAGTAGACTGTTGTATAATTTGACATATTTCAAGATTTTTAAAAATGTTCAACACTGCATAATAGGAATTCACCATGAGTGTGTTTGTAGATAGGTGTTTACCTGTAATCCTTCTGGCATGGGGGTGTTCTCTTCTTGTGTCTGTGGTGGCTATGGGACATCAGATCCTGGAATTGACGGATTGTCTTCCTCGGTTGGTGCATTTTCAAGCTGCAAGGCAGTATCAACATGCCCATATCCAAACCCTCCCGACTGTATCTCATCACGCTCTCTTTTAGAGAGCAGCTTGAATGTCCAATTTTTGAAGACTAGGAAGCTTCTTGGCACAATGCGTCTGAAAAGCACCACACAGTCAACATAGAATACCTGCATATTATGTTTGAGAGTATTATTAGTTGGATTGCTTTGATGGTTAATGGTTTGGGAGGTAATGGGAGCAGCTTTACCATGAGGAAGAAAATTGGTCCTCCATAGAGCTTGTTTGTGCTCTTCATCGACACCTGCTTGCTATTGATCAATGCATTGATCACCATCTAACACCAGTTCAAATTTGGTATGTTGCCCACATCCAGGAGGTGGTCAATATAGTTTTGGTTCACATACCCATTCACCATTGGATCTATTAATACGCTCATCACCAACAGGGCAAAATGGCGCTTGAACCATAGATCAGCAACATCAACTTCTATCATTTTCCTTGTCAATACTTTTGGTGTGATATATGCAGTTGCTTTTTCAAAAATCCACCTCCATTCTTTCAAGATTTCTGGCAACGCCTTGGCTGTCCTTTTTGTTATTTCAATATGTCCTTTTGGTAGGCCAAGAACTACAACAACATCATTAGCAATTATATGGATAGTCTGTCCATTTTGGAGCTGTAATGTGCAGCTTCTTGGATCGAAGTTCTCGACTAACCATAGCCCCATCAGGCGTGATAAATTGGTGATTTGTAGGTCTAGAAGCCTGCCTAGCCCTATGTCTTTTACAGTTTGGCGCTGCGTAGGGCTTAGTTACTCTACAGCCTTGGTTAGTATTTTTGGAAGTGCCCTTATCCGAAGGCCATCATCATTTGCCCTGGTGGTGTCATCCTCTGCATTTGTTTGCTCCGGGCTGTCAACCTCGTCTGCTTGGGTAGGTTGTTCTTCTTCAATCTACTCTCGGTGGGGCTGATGTGCTTGTTCAATGGGTTGCTGCTCTAGTCGCTCTTGTCCTGGCTCTGCAGTGGTTGTTCGGGGCTCTTTGCTTGTCGATGTGTTTCCTTGTTCTATTGCCTTTCTCTTGCTGCCTGCATGAAGTTTTTTAATTCAAATATAAGTGTACAACAAGTGAATGCACAAACATGTACTCTGATATACACTCATCCCTGTTTGCATTCCAACAATAGTAAAATGCACCATTTCCCCTGATTTCTGGTGGTGCATTTTACTATGTTTTAAAAAGCACCAGTGCAATTCGGGAACACACCATTCCCCCCCCCACCACGATACACCAAATACACATATTATTGCGAATTACACTAATATAATCTCAAATATGAACCAGATTAATGTTGATAATGCACAAACAACACATTACATGGTGCCTTAGTCTTAAATGCAATAATAATTTGCGATTTTTTGTCATATTTTTGAAATAAAATGTTTAGAGTGTTAGAGTATAACTTTTGCGTTTCGTCATTCTCGTTTCTCTGCTGAAGTCGACTTGTACGTTTTGTTCGAACGGAGCGGTCGTTGTTTGTGATGGAGTCCTTCTACGTCGTCCAGTGTCCAGTGTTTGGTGCTCTATGCTCGGCGACTGCAATTCTTCATTGTCGTCGGCGTTAGAGTTCTTTGCCTGGAGAGCTTCGCGGGGGAATGGAGAGGGTCGTGCGTTGGGATTGTGAATGGAGACGTCACAGTGGGTTTATACCTTCAGTGCGGTTTGAAATATTGTAAATTGACATATGTACCCCTCCATTCACGTTATTATTGATCAACGCGCGTTTTTATTTGGAGCAATCTGGAGCACTGGATTAATTGGTCTAATGGTGGACAGCAGGCCACACAGCCGCACGGAACAACACTGCCACATGTGATTACGACTCTATATATATATGTGTGTGTGTGTCCACTAGTATTTTATATGCGCGATACGCAAAAACATATGCCCAATATTAATACGAATATTAAAATATTTTTAATATTTTACAACCTTAATGCCAAGGCGGGGCTTAAGGCGGGGCGGGGCAACCTCCCATAGGTTCGTATTTTAGTGGGCTTTTTAGCCCGCTCCTACCATATGGCGGGTTTTGGCGAGTCCCTCCCCGTCGGCCCGTTTCGACAGCTCTACCAATAATGTCCAATGGAGAGTGTTATAAATATATTAATATGGACATTATTTCAATTATAACAGACGTAATGGTTCGGTAATTAAGCATGTCATTATTGTATTCGTTATATTTGTATTGTATATGTACTTACATATGTTGTATGTTTGAAAGGTTAATGGAAATCTTTGTTACGAACACTATTGTCTACTTTCTCCCTTTTACTCTTCTCGTTTCATCTATCCTGCAAAAGTTCATCGGTTAGAAGTTAATGGCGAATATGCATAACCTATTACAACTAGTTCTGTGCATCGGACGAGTTCAGGCAGTTCAGATATTCAAACCGCCCACCCGATCGGTTTTCCGATTGTCAATTTTAACTCTTATCCGTTTTTTTTACATAGGTAATCTTGCTGATATTGGCAATTCGGAATTCGGACGGTTTATGTTATTCGTATTTGGATTTCGGTTGACTTCGATTTCACAAAAAAATATAAAATAAAAAACTAAAACAATAAACTTAAGTACTTAACATAAAACTTGTACATATTCTGTAATCTACATGCCTGAAACTTGATGCCTTCAAGATATAAATTACAAGGCTACAAGCCTAAAACATACAAAATATGTACAAGTTTATTATGGTACTGAATACCCTCTTTGAGGCAACAATGGTAAGTGGATATGTACAAGTTTTATGTTAAGGAATTCAACCAGTCCTGTGCACATACTAGAGATTCCACAATTTTTGGAGTTAAGGAATTCCTAAAAGTATCTAACACCCTTCCACGGGTACTGAATACCCTCTTTGAGGCAACAGTGGTAAGTGGATATAGGGATTGCTAGGACATCCCTTGCCATTTTGGAGAGAGTAGGAAATCTCTCACTATTTAGCTTCCACCACCTAAGAATATCAAAGTTAGGACTGCCATCCAGAATTTTTTCACTTAAATACACTTGAAGCTCTATTTCTTTACTGCTTCTACTAGCCGCCATCCTTTGTCTTTTGAGTTGGTTTTTTAACCTAGACTGAGGTCTACCAACTATGGTATGAGACTGAGACTGGATAGTTTGCACATCTGGTTGGCTACCAGTAGTAGAAGATGATTCATTTTGATGCAAATTGATAGAGGAGGTGGCTGCATAGTCACCATACAATTCTACCATGGCAGCTTGGACCTTTTCTAAACACTCATTCCCCTTTACTTCACCATACAGTTGGGTAAACTGGAATGGCA
Organism: Ipomoea triloba; assembly: GCF_003576645.1. NCBI lineage: Eukaryota > Viridiplantae > Streptophyta > Magnoliopsida > Solanales > Convolvulaceae > Ipomoea > Ipomoea triloba. The sequence continues at coordinate 12,222,384 of NC_044927.1, forward strand.
GATATTCCAGTTTATCTCTTGGGTCCAAGATATTGGCAAAGAAGATCAAGAAATTCATTTTTTTAAGGATCCCCTAATACTTTTGAAATTTTGATTTCATTTGGAATCCCATTGCCTAAGAAAAAAAGTAACAACACATAGAAAACATAGAATCAGACAATCAGATACATCATATTAATCACCTAATTAGCTTATAAGTTATAATCACAGACATAATAAATTCAATTACCTGTTCAGAACCATTAGTACCAACCATGTCACCCAACATGCAACTCAAATCAGAGACTTCACTCAAAAAACTGTTAGAGTTGACATATAGAGAACCAGATATTCTCAATGTCATCTCATAAAAGATTTTCAGCAGAACAACAGAGCTTTCAACAGAATACCAATCAAGAAAAGAAGGAATAGAATCAGATAGATCAGCAGAAAATGAGAGATCATTCTCCTCATAGGCCTCAAACACCTTCTTGTATTGAATAGCAGTGTTTAGCATCATGTAGGTGTTGTTCCATCTTGTTGGAACATCTAGCAGTAAAACACATTTTACTTCCACCCCAATCAGATCTACAAGATCTTTGAATTTTTTGAGCCTTTGTAGGTGAGTTTCTAACTGATGGACAATTTTAAATAGTCCTCTCAAGTGCACGAATCAATTGTAGTGATAGTGTGCGATAGCAAGGGTCGAACCCACAGGGAAATGATACAATGCAATTTAACAGACTTGAAATTAATTAACTAAAATAAAATAAAGTGAAGCCGAACTAATAAAATAGCTTGGAGAAATTAAAAACCAACAAGAACGAAATAGCAGGTAATTAAGTAACTAGCAGGGAAAACAATAAAATAACAACGAAGCAAGAGAACGGCTCATAAAAAAATAAAGGCTAGGAACATGAATCAATAACTACTAATAGTTTTGCATATTAGTTTAACTTGCCAATCAAATTAAGGGTTCGTTCTTTCGTTAATATGATAACTTCGTATGGCGTCCAAAGGAAATCACGTGCTTTAATCATTCATGTACTTAAGACGATACTTATTCGAATGATTAAAACCCATTAAGCAAAGAAGAACTTACGGAATACCCGGATTGTGAACCACAATAAACAATTAAATAAGACAATCTAATTGCTTATCTATCTATCCTACCGAGCATGGAATTAATAGGCATGGTGTAAACTCAATTAATTCCCTCAATAGGACTAATTGAAAGCTAAATTGGTCAAATTTAACTCAATTAATCTCGATACAAATCTAGAATAAAACATAATTGGACTGGAAAAAATAAACATAAATTAATACAAAGACTTTATGGCAATATCATCATATTCCAAAAATAAAACAATTAGTAGCTCATTATAATTGACAGAAGCAATCAGAATATAATCTCCAGCTAAGCATTAAACATTGTATATAATTCAAGAATTGCTTAGTAGTATAACACAAATCTCAATGACGTGAAATTAAGGGGAAAGGTAGGAAACGAAAGAAGGAAAAAGAATTGCTTATGCCACTGCCAAATTGCCCAAATGAAATTAAAGATGTCGTGAAGAATAGATGCACCGCTAGAATTGATTCGCTGCTAATTCAAAGAGCCATCGTCCAGAATGTTGCTACCGAATAAATCACTCTCTGTGTCGCTTCCGGAATTGATCCGGAGCTAATTGATGATTTCCCTTCGACTTTTGGCCTCCATTTATACTGCTTGGACTCCAACAACTTCTCCTTCTTCTTCCATGTCTGATCCAAGCAGCCACACAATTTGCCCTAAGATTAAGGGAGATCCGTGGGAAACTTTCTTCTGTTCAATGTCTCAAATCCCATTCTTTCTCTACCACTAACTGATAGAAGGAAAAATAATAATAACAGTAATAACAATAACAATTTTATTAAATTTGATCAAAAAATTATTGGCCTGATAGAATTCAAATAATAAACAAATTTAATAATAAAAAAACTCTAAAATTGAATAATATTAATAAAGATACTTATAACAATAATAAATAGAAATATATATAAAAATAGTTAACTATTGCTATTCAATATTAAAATGATTATTTAAAATGAACATAAAAATATTGTTTATTAAATTCCCCACACTTATTTATTTGCTTGTCCTCAAGCAAAAGACATTATTAAAAAGAAAAGAAAAGAAGTCAACACTAAAATGAGATATTAGATCGAGCTTTACCCAAATAGCCTTTCAAATTTATTGCATCGTCAATGTTAGGTTAGTGCCAAACTCAAAGAGTGCATAAAATAATAGACTAGAACATTAAATAAATTGAATTCATTATTCACAAAATAAAACTTGTTCTCGTGTGTTGGTACCTCTCATATGAGTTATACAAAAATTCAATAACATGAATTTGAAAATTTCACAACATATAACCTAAGTCAAATTCAAAAACATTCTATCACAGTGCAGGTGCAAAAACATGAAGGTACAAGGACCAAAGGCATTTATTGAAAATTAAAATGAAAATGCTCGTCTCTTCCAAAGTTCACTCATTATTTTTCTACTTATGACTTTTTCCAAAGAAAACTTTCCCAAAAAACCTCGCCATTTTACGCAAGGCATGTTTAGATTTTCAATTATGTGTGAACTCGTAAACCAGACCATAACACTTATTTAATTATATATGGTACATGTGTAGGTGGCCGATTCAGCGGAGTAAAATCTCTGAATTATTGCAAATAAAATAAATAAATAAATAAAACACTCATTTTTTTTCTTTTTTTTTTTCTCACCTATGTCACAATGATGATCCTTGAACCCAACAAACTACAGCACAATTTATACCACTCAAGAATTATTTGAGAATTTGAAAAGATAATATAAAGTGAAACCAACATATAACTATCAAAGAAAATGCATAAAACATATAAGGGTATTTGTGATTTTCAAATTCTATTTATTTTGTTTTTTGTTTTTTTTTCTTTATTTAATTTTATATATTTCTTTTTTTTATTAAGTTATTAAAAATATAAAACTAAAGCAATTAACAACTAGCCACATGCAGTATACACACTAAGAGCTGACAGGAACTTGCATTACTTTCATCATAGACTATTCAAAATATTCACAAGGGTAAAGCTCAAGCTAATGCTAGAATTTTAAAAGAAAAAGGTTCATAAAAATAAACATAAGAAAATTAAAAATTTTGAAACTTTTTAAAATTTTATGATTTTTAGGTGAAATCCCTTCCCCACACTTATTTTCAACATTGTCCCCAATGTTGTGAGATGAAAGAAAAGAAGATAAAGAAAGTCCTCCCTAATTCATCTTTTCTTTTGTGGAGTTCTCATCTGGCAGGCCTGCAGTTTGTGAATAGCAAGAAAAATATACTTTATTATCAATGGCATTCAAAAGATTCTCCTTTTGGAGTTTATCAAACTCCAACTTATTCGTCTGTCTGGAATCCAACCCCTTATCTGCAAAACACCGGTTAGCTTTATTTGGCAAGTTCATAGATTCCAAATTAGAAAACTCAATAGTTTCATCAACCACAATCACAGCTGATTTGTCATTTTGAACATCATAATGGAAAAGAGGCACAAATGGCTTGGGAGGCACATAAGGATTATCAGATTTGTGCAATTAAGACTCATCCTTATCAATAATAATAACATCAACATCATTATTCACTTTTTTCAATCATTTCAATCTTTTGTTTACAAGTGGTATTATCTTTTAAATCATTTTCAATGATTTCATCACTTCTCATAGCCTTAGCTTCTTCAGGTTAACTGGGTAACTTACCTGGCACATGACCTTGCAAAATTTTAGCAATCTATCCTACTTGTACTTCCAATTTTCTCAGGGAAGCCTCGTTTCGTTGGAATTGTCACTCTGTCATTTCTTGTTGCCTTTGGAATCGATGCTCATACTCTTCTTGTTGCATTTGAAGTCGTTCATTTGCCTCTTGCTGTCTACTGCAGGTCTGTATAAAAGTATTCAAGGAATCCTCCAAAGATGGTTGAGGTGTAGTTGATTGAAAACCATTTTGATTATTATCCCAATAAAAATTAGAATGACTTTCCAAACCCGAACTATTATAAAAATTATAACACGGGTCGTCAGAAAAATTAGAATAATTGTACCAACCCGGATTATAAGAATTATAAAATGGGTCACACACAGACCTTTGATTAAAATCATTCATTGAATTAGCCAGTTCAAAATTATTATTGTCTCTGTCAGTTACAAATGGATTATTTTGACTCAAACTTAACAGAGAACACATAGTTCTCATATGCTTGGTTAACTCAATCAATTGAAAAGTCAAGTCAGACATTTTTTTCAAAAAGTAGATTTTTTATTTTTTATTTTTAATTGAAATTTCAAAAAGCATAATGAAATAATGAACTAAATGAAAATAAGATTGAATTGGAAAAAAATGACAATAATAATAAAGGGGAAAGGGAAAAATATTCACACAATTATTATATAAGGGGAAAAAAATAACAGAAAATAAATTGCAAAGTAAACAATTTCCCGGCAACGGCGCCAAAAATTGATGGACAATTTTAAATAATCATCGCAAGTGCACGAATCAATTGTAGTGATAGTGTGCGATAGCAAGGGTCGAACCCACAGGGAAATGATACAATGCAATTTAACAGACTTGAAATTAATTAACTAAAATAAAATAAAGTGAAGCCGAACTAATAAAATAGCTTGGAGAAATTAAAAATCAACAAGAACAAAATAGCAGGTAATTAAGTAACTAGCAGGGAAAACAATAAAATAACAACGAAGCAAGAGAGCGGCTAGTAAAAATATAAAGGCTAGGAACATGAATCAATAACTACTAATAGTTTTGCATATTAGTTTAACTTGCCAATCAAATTAAGGGTTCGTTCTTTCGTTAATATGATAACTTCGTATGGCGTCCAAAGGAAATCACGTGCTTTAATCATTCATGTACTTAAGACGATACTTATTTGAATGATTAAAACCCATTAAGCAAAGAAGAACTTACGGAATACCCGGGTTGTGATCCACAATAAACAATTAAATAAGACAATCTAATTGCTTATCTTTCTATCCTACCGAGCATGGAATTAATAGGTATGGTGTATACTCAATTAATTCCCTCAATAAAACTAATTGAAAGCTAAATTGGTCAAATTCAACTCAATTAATCTCGATACAAACATAAATAAAACATAATTGGACTTGAAAAATAAACATAAATTAATACAAAGACTTTATGGCAATATCATCATATTCCTAAAATAAAACAATTAGTAGCTCATTATAATTGACAGAAGCAATCAGAATATAATCTCCAGCTAAGCATTACATTGTATATAATTCAAGAATTGCTTAGTAGTATAACACAAATCTCAATGACGTGAAATTAAGGGGAAGGGTAGGAAACGAAAGAAGGAAAAAGAATTGCTTATGCCACTGCCAAATTGCCCAAATGAAATTAAAGCTGTCGTGAAGAATTGATGCACCGCTGGAATTGATTCGCTGCCAATTCAAAGAGCCACTGCCAATGTTTCTGCCGAATAAATCACTCTCTATGCCGCTTCCGGAATTGATCCAAAGCTAATTGATGATTTCCCTTCGACTTTTGGCCTCCATTTATACTGCTTGGACTCCAACAGCTTCTCCTTCTTCTTCCATGTCTGATCCAAGCAGCCACACAATTTTCCCTAAGATTAAGGGAGATCCGTGGGAAACTTTCTTCTGTTCAATGTCTGAAATCCCATTCTTTCTCTACCACTAACTGATAGAAGGAAAAATAATAATAACAGTAATAACAATAACAATTTTATTAAATTTGATTAAGAAATTATTGGTCTGATAGAATTTAAATAATAAACAAATTTAATAATAATAAAACTCTAAAATTGAATAATATTAATAAAGATACTTATAACAATAATAAATAGAAATATATATATATATATATATATATATATATATATATATATATATATATATAAATAGTTAACTATTGCTATTTAATATTAAAATGATTATTTAAAATGACCATAAAAATATTGTTTATCAAATTTTCCCACACTTATTTATTTGTTTGTCCTCAAGCAAAATACATTATTAAAAAGAAAAGAAAAGAAGTCAACAATAAAATGAGGAGTTAATTCCTTTTTTGGTCCTAGATTTATAGGGGTCATTCCGCTTTTAGTCCTTTTTTTTTAAAAACATCCTATATTGGTCCTAGTTTTATTGTGGCATGACCATTTTTGGTCTTCCGTTAATAAATCCGTTAAACAGGCGTTAATTATAAGGATATTTTTGTCTTTTGATACAAAATTAATTAATTAATTAATTAATTCATTCATCAAATAATTTGTTCCTCAACATGTGTATTGTACGTGATCAAAATACCTAATTCCCATTCAAAATAATATCTTCTCCGCAGCAGCACAACTCGCCTCACGTTCCGGCGTTCCGTAGCAACTTCCGGCATTCCGCAGCAACTTCCGTAGCAGTTCCGCAGCAGCGTCCGCAGGTCCGCAGCGTACGTCCGTAGCAGCCCTCCAACAATTATGGGTGAAAGGCATTATGACGGTAAGTTCTTGAATTTGCTCCCTTTTTTTTTGTTTTAGAATTTGCTCCTTTTTTTGTGTTTTAGAATTTGCTCCTTTTTTTTTTTGGAGGGATAACAACGAGTTTTGATATGGATAATGATTTATGGGGAATGATAGCCCTAAGGGAGAGCGTAGAAGAATTGGGTTACAACATGTTAGATAAGTTTAAGTATTTTATAGTGACAGATACTCACCATTTAATTGAAGTTGTTACTGATAGTGATTGTTGGAAAATTTGTAATGGCTCTGTAGTTCCTAAGAAAATTGAGGTTTGGGTTGTACCAGCAAATTCTGAGGGTGATGGTGCAGGTGAGGGTGAAGGGGAAGCTGTAGAATTTGAAGAAAAGGGTGAGGATGAAAAGTTGGAATTGTATGACTATAGTGATGCTGAGTTGAATGAAAATGAGGAAGATGACAAAGAGTATGAAGGTAATGTTGATCCAAATGTAGAGTATAATGGGGTTGGAGTTAGTAATACACGTGATTCAAAAGATTCTAGTGCAAATATAGATTGTGTGGGGCTAAATATGTCTGATGAAGAGAGTGGAAAGGAGACTGATGATGAAGAGAGAACTAAATGGCCAGTGTTTAAGTCAAATACTGAGATGAAGTCTATTAAATTTGAATGTGGATTAACATTTGCTTCTAAAAAAGAATTTAAGGATGCAGTCCTCAACTACGCGTATAGTAATGGCAAGGAATTACACTTCACTAAGAATGACAAAGAAAGAATGTATGTTAGATGTAGACAAGCTGGTTGCCCTTTCAAAATCAATATGTGGAGAGTAAAAAATGCAATGTCTTGGAGAATTACAACTTTCTATGAAGAGCATGAGGGGTGTGGCTGGGTATACAAAAATAAAATGGTTAAGTCTAGTAGAGTTGCAAATAGATGGAAGAAAGAAGTAATGCACCATATGAGTTGGACATCAACTGAGTTTAGAGATAAGGTTAAGGCTAATGAGGGCTTTGAGTTAAGCAACAAGCAAGCATATAGGGCAATTACAAAAGCCAAAGAATCAATTGAAGGGGAGGCTTTAGATTTCTTCAAAAAGATTTGGGACTATCGCTTAGAGATTCTGAAAACTAATCCAATGACCAAATGCATAGTCAAGCTGAGTGATTTAGAATATGAAGGAAAAAAGAGATTTCTTCGAATGTATTTGTGTTGGGATGCTTGCAAGGAGGGTTATAAGTTTTGTAGACCCATCATTGGGGTTGATGGATGTCACTTAAAACACAAGTTTGGAGGGGTACTATTAACAGCAGTGGGAGTTGATGGAAATGATAGCATCTTCCCATTAGCATATGCCATTGTTGAAGGAGAAAACAAGAAGTCTTGGACATGGTTCTTGGAGTTGCTTAAAAATGACTTGGTGATAACTGAGGAAGCACAACACAAGTTGACATTCATCTCAGGTTTGTTACATTTGACTTAATGATTTTTCATTTGGGGTTAAATTTATAATCTGACTTAAATATGTAATATGACTTAAAATCAATTTTTTTTTGCAGACAAGCAAAAAGGTTTGTTACCTGCTTTTGAAGATGTCCTACCATATGCTAGTCATAGATTTTGTGTCAGACATCTCTATGGCAACATGAAACTTGCTGGGTATGTGGGAAAAGCTATGAAAGATGCCTTGTGGGCAGCAGCAAAGGCAACCACAGTCAACACCTTTACTGAAGCCATGAATGATATCAAGAGTTTAGATCAACAGGCATATGATTGGTTAAGAGAGAAACACCCTTCAGAATGGAGCAAGTCATATTTCTCTACTACTTCAAAATGTGATGCTTTAGTTAATAACATTTCAGAGAGTTTCAATGCTATGATCTTAGATGCTAGACAACAACCTTTAGTTTCTTGTTTAGAAACTATAAGGAAATTGTTGATGAAAAAATTGTTTGATAGTAGACAAAAATCAAGGAGTTGGAAGGGACCATTCTGCCCTAGCATAATGAAGAAAATATCTATAATTGAGAAGGCTGCAGCAGGGTGTCTAGGGACTCAGTGTGATGAAAACTTGTTTGAGATAAGATCTGCAGTACTATTAGGAGTGGTAGAGCAGCATACTGTGGACTTGTCTATGTTTACTTGTAGCTGTAGGAGGTGGGATTTAACTGGGATACCATGTCAGCATGCTGTTAGGGCTATATGGATGAAACATGGGAACGGATCAGTTAATGAGTATGTTGACCCTTGTTACTCAATTTGGTCTTACCAAACCACCTATGGGAAGAGTATCAAACCACTTGCTGGACCTATGGAATGGCCTAGATCAGAAAAGGAACCACCACTACCCCCATTGTACACAAAAAAAGCTGGCAGGCCCAAAAAGTTGAGAAAGAGAAGCAGAGATGAGATGACAAAAGATGGAACACATGTGAACCGTAGCTTGTTGGTTAAGCATTGCAAAAAGTGCAAAGAAGCAGGCCATAACTCAAGAAAATGTCCTCAAGATCTTGCAACAAAAGACAAAATAGTAATGATCTATTTTACTTGTAGACAATTATGAATTTTTATCATTTTCTATTTCTTGACTTTTTTCTGATTCCTGATATGCAGCTTCATCCAAAGAAAAGAGTTAGGAACAAGAAAAGTACATCTAAGGCCACAACTCAAGAAATTGGTAATCAAGAACAAGTTCGAGTTGGAGTTGAAGTTGTAGATGATCCTCAAGCTAGTGAAATCCATGTCACACAACCTGATGAGTTTATTGCTAGACCTACGCAAAAGAAAGGCAATAGTCTCACCCCATTGGGAGTTAGGATATCATGGGAAAGTCCAACTTAAAGGCTACAACTATGATTCTAATGAATGAACTTATGAAGTAGACTTATGCATTATACTTCAGTTTGTTATAAAGTAGACTACTTGTGATTTTTTACAATTGCACTTTTTTAATGTTTTGTAGCACACTTATTTTTGCTAAAGATTTTTGCTCTATTATGCAATTAATGAATTATGGATTCTTTATGTTATTAATGGGTGTATGACTAATGTATATGATTTTTTGAAGATGTAGAAAAAAAACTTTCATCTTGTATTGTTCTATTACCCAGAAAAAAGTTACATTTTGAGTGGTCTATTACAAAGAAAAAGTTAGATTTTGAATGGTTTATGAAAGAATATGCTTTAAAGTCATTTTTAATCTCATTTAAACATATGTATTGACGGAGGACCAAAAATGGATATGCCACAATAAAATTAGGACTAATATAGGATGTTTTGAAAAAAAAAGGACTAAAAGTGGAATGACACATATAAATTTAGGACCAAAAAAGGAATTAACACTTAAAAACTAAATGGACTGAAATACCCTTAAAACTAACGCCAGTTTAACGGATTTATTAACGGAGGACCAAAAATGGTCATGCCACAATAAAACTAGGACCAATATAGGGTGTTTTGAAAAAAAAGGACTAAAAGTGGAATGACCCATATAAATCTAGGACCAAAAGACATTATTAAAAAGAAAAGAAAAGAAGTCAACAATAAAATGAGATATTAGATCAAGCTTTACCCAAATAGCCTTTCAAATTTATTGCATCATCAATACTAGGTTAGTGCCAAACTCAAAGAGTGCATAAAACAATAGACTAGAAAATTAAATAAATTTAATTCATTTATTGCTTCATTAATGCTAGGTTAGTGCCAAACTCCCCTTCATTAATTTCCCCTCATTATCAAGGATCTTTTCAAAATGATCTCATACTTTTGATCTAGACTCAACTTCCTTCCTCTTCTTTGCAGGAACAGTAGGATTCACCTGAGGCTGCTGAGCAGGTAACTCAGTGTGTTGGGTTTGTCCCCCATGTCCCTCCTGAGTTGAGGGTTGAGGTCCAGATTCAGTGATGCTCTCCATCTACAAAGATGGGCATCACTTTTAACAACAGCACAAGTTACACAACAATCACATATTAAACAAACATTGAAATCAAAAATCAAACACTTAATTGTGTCATCATTTTCCAAGATTTAAGGCAGAAGGCAATTAAGGGTCATCGATCCATTAACTTGACAATTATACAAAGAAATCCAGATTCAGAAACTATTTTTAGTTCAACATAATCTGGATTTCAGTTAAGGGCTTCCACCAATATATTGAAATTTCATGCTTTCAGCACTGGAAATTTCAAATATAAGCCTTTAACTTTTAGGGACATCATAAATTCACACTTCACAGAATCACAAATTCATGCAATATCACCATCCAACATGCTTATAAATGCAGACAGATAAATAAAACTAGGGTTTACGATTACACAGTGGTTCCACCAATCCACCCTATGGCATAATATATCACCAAATAGGCAAACTTTAATTCCATCACAGAGGGACAAAATATCAGCATATCACATTATCACCAACATGCTTATAAATTAAGCTAAATAAAATTAGAGTTTACGATTACACAACGCTTCCACCCTATGGCATAAATGCATAATATATCACCAAATAGGCAAACATTCCATCACAGATCACAAAATATCACCAACATGCTTATAAACCAAGTTATCAAGATATATAAAAAAACTAGGGTTTTACGATTTACTTGATTTCTCACAAAAATTTCGCGGAGAACAATGGGCTTCTAAGCAAAATCACCACGGCTTGTCGGCTTCCACCACTGCAAGTCTGAACGGCCACAGCCACAAGAGAGGCGGTTAGGCAGAGAATCAGAGAGGAGTCACAGATTTAGCATAGAATGGAAATCCTAGTCTCGACGAATCGGGGAAGAAAAGAGTACTCAGACTCTTAGAGAGAATGAGTTCTCTAAGATAATCGGAGAGAATAGATGAGAGAACAACGAAGTCGCGATTCACGAAGAGAGGAAGAGGAGATGGGATTCAAAGAACTCAAAGAAATAGAGAATGCAAACCCTAGTCTCGACTGCACGACTGATGAAATGAAGACTAAGTCTTCTCAACATATATATATATATATACATATACATATATATGTATATGTATATATATATATATATATATATATATATATATATATATATATATATATATATATATATATATATA
>NC_044927.1:12237076-12239915 GCF_003576645.1 Ipomoea triloba
GCCCTCCAGTAGAACCCTTATAAACTACCATGAATAAAGTAGCCTGGAAGAAGTAAGCATAATTGCATCAGTGAAATTTGAAAATCATGAATCTGAAGATTGTTGCTATAGCAATTTCTCCATTGCAGCTGGTTTCTGTAAATTGCACAATTAGCTTTCTTCTTGGAATCATGGGTTCATGTTTATTTTCAAAATGTCATTTCCTTACAGATAAATCTTTTTGGTGCCTGTTTTTAGATAATCTGGAAGCGTCTTTTATTATTTTGTTGTCACATCATCTTTTAGCAGAAATTGCATTAAGGTTGTAAAAATATGTGTTTTGTGACTTTTGTCTGATAAATGTCAATGCAGCAGTTCAATATATCAGGCCTTTTACTGTCATATTTAATTTCTGACTGTTAGACTCAACATTTCTATTTCTTGGAAACTTTTCTTTCAGATAGATAGCCACATAAAACGCCTAGACGAAGATCTTAACAACTTCGTAGAAGATCTGAAGCAAGGTGGGCCACATGTTTGTAGTGTCTTACTGCAAAATGAGCTCTATTTCTTGAAAACTAATGACATGAGAGAAAGTATATGCATGTTCAATGAAATGCCTATTCTGGATACCACCAAAATGAAAATAAAAAATTCATGGATTGCTAAGCCTTGCTTTATGGAATAGAACAGGAATGGATAGTTTGCTTAATCATCATAGATATACAGTTTGAAATAGTCCATGTCATATTAACTTCTTAAAGTGAACCTCACTTGTCATCATTCTTTCTGTGCTATGATAATGCAGAGGGAAAATTACCAGCTGATGAACCTGCGGTCCTTCCTCCATTACCTTTGGTCCTCAAAACTGAAAAGCGCAAACCTATATATGGAACACCTCAATCAAAGAGGCTTGAATATAGGGACAGGGATTGGGACCGCGAGCGTGACAGAGACTTTGAGCTTATGCCACCTCCAGGAGGCCTCAAAAAGGATTTCTCTTCTCCAGTTGATATTGATCAACCCATTGATCCAAATGAACCCACTTACTGTGTCTGTCATCAGGTTTGATTTCTGATCACTAATTACAAAATTGTTACTTATTTTCTTTACACTTATGCTACACTTAAAATCTCTGAATAGTTTATATATCTAATGTTGAAAGAAGAAAATAAGTTTTGATGCATGGTGGATCTTTCAGGTATCCTTTGGTGATATGATTGCTTGTGACAATGAAAATGTAAGCCTTCTTTTGCAGCGTTTATTTGTTTTATTATTCATTTACTTGGTTAGAAATTGACTCACATCATTGTTTGTTATGGAATTCTATTGGTATACATGAAAAAGGCCAATGCTTTGTACTCCTTAAACTTTTGTTCTTTCCAATGCTTTTGATTGATACTGTAATGCTATTGGTCATATCTCTTGACTGAACAGAATATGCATGGTATGTATGTAATCTGCAGATGTTCTTTTATACCTGATCAAGAACAAGACCCACCCTGAGTGGCTTTCTTTTGATCCCTCTTTAATCTCTGTTACTTGTTATCTGTTTGTTAATACAACTATGCTTTACTACAGTTTCTTTCTTGCCCCCACAGAAGCTTAACAATTTGAATGTATGGTTGGGGATTTTATCAGATAAAGTACCTCTATAGTTTCCAGAAGATTAACACGATCGATTTTGTTAGTATGATAGACAGAAAGAATATGCTTAGAATGTTACATATTGTAGATTTTATACTTAGCATGAGTGAATAATTCTGTTTTCAGTTAGAACGCTTTATCGTTCAGACTTGTACATGCTACTAGTGATATGTAATTAATACTGCTGTGTCATGCGACCTAACCTTTAGTTTTTGATTGGCAGTGCCAAGGAGGTGAATGGTTCCATTATGCATGTGTTGGGCTCACGCCTGAGACTAGATTTAAAGGCAAGTGGTACTGTCCAACCTGCAGACAGTTGCCACACTGATCAGACATGCTGCTGTTCTTGTGCATGGTGCTCTAATGTTTTTGGACAGGAGCACAGTCGGGAAAGGATTATTTTAATTATGGAACTCTTGTGTATTTATGCCTGAGCTGCTCTCAAACAATAGCTGCATATTGTATAATGGCAGGTGAAGAAATGGAAAACAAATTTTGTCAATCACTTGAAGGGAGCAATTTGTGCTATAAACACTTTAGCTGGGGACTGCAAGATAGAGTTTGGGAAAGGAGCTTAATTAGTTTTCTCGTCGTCTCATAGTTTATATAATCCCCGAGAGATGCAGTCAGTCTTTAGATTTAACAATTGTAAAGTAGACTGCTTTCTTTCTGTATATTGACAGCCTGCTTGAGTAAACAAATCTTTTGGTGATACACGATGTGTTTGGAGACTCATATATTTCAATGAGATATGTGTTTGCTTTTAAATCTGCTATTAGTAAACTTTACTGCAAATGCAAACAACTTCTGCTATTCCCTGTCAAGCATCAGGTTTGATGGTGAAAAACCACAAGAACAATAAGAATGAAAGCTTTTATCCATTGAAAGTGAACAGCTTGGATCTAAATTTAGAACCAGACTATTGGATTTCAGGTGTTATTCTGAGAACATGTACAGCGTTACGAAATGGTGGGTGGATCAGGTATTTGGATTGTGTAAACGATGCACTCCTCTCCATTCACCTTGAGATTCCACGACGATTGGTTCCAGCACAGCAGCTTGTCCTATGCAAATGTAAGCATATTTCCCATACGAATCATGTCTTGAACCTGGACTGAGCATGTATACTTCTTTGAACCCCTCCCTTCCCACTATCACTGAGTTTCTCCTGCCCTGAACCAAAAAAAAAAAAAAAAAAAAAAAAAAAAAAAAA
>NC_044927.1:12240675-12352781 GCF_003576645.1 Ipomoea triloba
CCCTGAAAAAAAAAAAAAAAAAAAAAAAAAAAAAAAAAAATCGAGACAGGGTTTATCAGTCATACTTGGGGAAATGCATGTTACTAATTTTACTTGTAAATCATGATAACATACCCTATCAATGATTGTAATGTCTCTAGGAGCATGTCTGTAAATTTTGCTCATTTCATCTATCAAGCACTTGTAGTTATCTGTTTCTTCACCCTCTATCTCATCTTCTGATTCTCCCTCAGCTTTTTCCGCTGCATTTCTTGTACCTGATCTAGAAAAAATTCCCACAATTCCTGCAGGATCCCAGAAGTTGGTAGAAGTCTGATTCTTTCTTTTTCCAAAACCTGGTGGAATGATTCCATAGTCAGTTGAGAATGGAGGCCGATTGAAGAAATCCGAGTGTTGGAGTCCCACGGCATAGGTTGCTTCTGGTGTACTTACTGTCAGGTGGCCAAGAACTGATCCCGACATTCTGAGAGGTAAAGTGTTGTGATTGAAAATGTTTATCTCTGACTTTAGACAATATTGCTTGAGAGTAACAATATGCTTGATTTCAACATTTGCCTCTGTGTTCTTGCTCATCAGCTCTACCTGCAACTTTTTAAACACTGTACTCTTTAAGGATCCTGATCATTTACTTCAAATTAAAGACAGTGAATACTACAAAATTTGCAAAGAAATTGGAATTGGACCTGAATGAAGTCTTCTTTAGGACTTCCTTTAAGTTGGTGAAAAGCCCAAGTTTTTGGAGACCATGAGAGGCCTTGATCATTGTAGCAATCAACGGCTACGGATACTCCTCCTTGAATGACAGCACTGCCATCCTCCTCCTCCTCTTCCTCCCCTTGTGACACAGAGGTATGCAGAATCTCCACAACACCCCCATGCCACATTTCAGCTTTGTATGAAGTGATCAAACCACTTGGGAGCAGTATATTGGCCACACTTCCACTCTCTAACGCCATTCGCACCACACAGCTGTCACTTATCTGAGTGAAGGTGACTCCATGGGCACGCCCGCTGAATTCTGTTTCCAAGTAATCTGCATTAATTATATTACCAGCAGGCAATGAAACAGCCACTCTTGTCCTTGGGAAATCTCTTCTTGTAAAATGAGAAGCTGCAGCTGGGAGCAATGAGATATCAGTTTTGTTCACTGATCTTCTTGTGGTAGATATAATGCTGCTGCAGTGAGGGAAGGGAGAGCTGTAGATGGTGGCCATGAAACCAAAAGGTAGAGAAAGAATGGGGAACAGATCAGAAAGAAGATAAAGGTTGGCTGATAGCTGATTTTTTGAGTACTACTAACTCTGTTACAATGTAGTATCTGTTCATAGCTACTTTCTCAACCTAATGAAGCACAAAGAGTCAACAGTTGCCTCAACTGAGGCTCGAACCCACTCCCATCATCCATGTGGGAGTGTTAACTGGGATACCGGATGCCACTAGACCACAAGGTCTTTGGCTAATAGCTGATTTAATTCCAAAAAAAAAAAATTGTTTTATACTGCACATAGAATGATTTTCAATTCCATTTTCTTTAATTCAAACACAATAAAAATGTTTAATTAGTGATTAAATATATATATGCAGTTTAAACATGATTAACATCTGTGCAAGATTCATTATTTTCAATACTTTTAAGATGTGTGTATGGATAAACTGAGGCATGAGTAATTTTGGTTGGCCGTGGTTGAAAGTTTTTGGATTATGTCTTTATTATCTGGAATTTGACAGGTTATGATATTTTTTTTAGCATTGTGGTCCCCATCTTATAATCATGATATTTTAATCCTCTTGAGGTAGGCAAATTATCAATACTTATTGTATGGATCATGGTGCAAAAATGACGTCGTTTCGTGTATTTTTTTTTTTTTTTTTCACGTGACCCGCTGTAATATACATTTTTATAACTCATAATTTACATTATTTTAACACATAAAATACATTATTCTAACACATAATGTACATTATCTTATCTAAGAAGTTTCATTATTCTAATTCATAATGTAATTATATTATTCTAACACATAATTATCTTACCCCAAAAGTTTCATTATTCTAATACATAATTTATGTTATTCTAACACATAATGTATATTATTCTAACTCATAAAATTTAGCGACGTCGTTTTAGATTATGGTCACAATAATTTGCTGCAAATTATACCATGGACCATATTCCACATTGTAATGTAGATCACTGATAAATATTTATTTTTAGTATATTTAAAGTTTAGTTTTTTTTTTTTTAAAAAAAAGTTGAGTTTTAATGTACAAAAGGTCCATTTTTTGGTAGTATATCTAAAAATGAACATTTTTTTTTTGAAAACTAAAAATGAATATTTGATGTATAAAAAATAAAAAATTTTAATACACTAAAAATGAATTTTATGTCAGTGACTTATCTTGTAAGGTGGAACATGGTCGATCTATAATGATTGCTTGAGATGACTATTATTATACAAGCCTAATTTTATCGGCCATAATGTGATAATCCTACTTGTTAGGTCTGGCTTAGTTTTGGCTTGACTAAAAATTTGAATTATTTGAATTTGATTCGAGTAAATTCATTTCAAAGGAATTTTTTTACATTAAATATTAAACATAAGTTATTATTATTACTCGATAATTCCCTCTTCTGAATTTCATCAAGATTATTGTTGAAGGGAGTAACGAGGGGTTTAATTGTATCATTAGGCGGTTAACGAACCGAAAATAAACAAACGGAGGTTGTTCGTGTTCGTTTGTTAAGGATTTTAGGGTGTTCGTGTTCGTGTTCGTTTGCTAAGGTTTTTGAAAATTTTGTTCGTGTTCGTTTGTTAAGCGTTTGTTAGTGTTCGTTAACATTCGCGAACACGTTCACGAACGTGTTCGCAAACGTTAACAAACATGTTCATTTACGTTCATGAACACGTTCGTGAACACTTAATAACCAAATACCTGCACATGTTCACAAACACAATTTGTTCGTGAATAATAAATGATCTACGTTCACGAACAATTTTATATATATGTTTGTAACATGTTTGCGAACATTATTAAACGAACACTAAATGAGTTTGTTTGCGAACATTATTAAACGAACACTAAATGAGTTTGTTTGCGAACACTACTAAACGAACACTAAACGAGTTTGTTTGCGAACACTACTAAACGAACACAAACGAGCTTGTTCACGAACACAAACGAGCTTGTTCGCGAACACTTAGCAAACGAGCTTACCACTGTTCAGACTCTGTTCGTTTATTATCCGAGATCTAAATTTTGTTTGTTAATGTTCGTTACCTTAATAAACGAACATAAACGATAACGAACATTAACGAACGCTTACCGAGCTCGAACACGAGTAGTTTGTCGAAAGTTCTGTTCACTAACAGCCCTATGTATCATTCGGGACAACTATAATTATATTCTAATGTTGTTTCTTGGGCTTACTAATTTAATTAGTCCTCTCAAGTATGTTTTTGTTGTTATATTTCATCACTTTCATGAATTGTAAAAGCTACATAAAAGTTTGTTATTAAATCATATCATGCGAATTTTATTTACGTGTTTATGATGACAATATAATGTTATTTTAAGGATTGTTACCTAATGTATTCAAAGACTTTGTTTCTTTGTTCTTTTATAGAAACTTCTAAGGTTGTTTGCCATCTAAAGGTGGCTAAAATGAAGGAATTAATCCTGACCTTTTTCAGTTCTTGTGATCCCTCATCTCATGCATGTGTTTTGCATTTCATGGATGTCTAATAGATTTTTTATTTTGCTTTTTATTGTTCTCTAACGTTGTTGTTGTTGTCTTGCAAGTTTGCTCATTTGGGTCTTTATCTTTTGTTAGCATACTAGCATATTAAGATAACATATACACATTCTATGTAAAATATATGAGAACAATACTACATTTACGAAGCTTAATTAAAAATACAATTACAAATTAGCATATATCTAAAGTATTATATATATACAATTACAAATTTCTAAAAACTTCTTGATATACCACATTTACTGTTGAAGACGAATACTCCCCATTCTCAGCCACAATCACCACTTTAAGACCATTTGGGTTGTTAACTCGAGACAACGCTGCATACAACTGGCAATGCACAAAAATCGACTTTTTCAAAAGTAAGCCCACATTTGTAAGACTTTGTCCATGACTTTTATTTATTGTCATTGCATAAGATAGCATTAAAAGGAATTGTCTCCTTTGAAATCTAAATGGCAATCTAGGATCTGACGGTGTCAATGACAATCTTGGAATCAACACCCGAGTACCCGTATGACTGCTCGAAATCACTTGAGCTTCAACAATATAATCTCCCATTTTAGTAATGACCATTCTCATACCATTACACAAACCAATAGTATGGTCAATATTTCGCAAAAACATAACTGGAGATCCAACATTCAAAGTAAGGGAATGGTTTGGAATACCAGAACACTTCAAAGAGTTGAGAAACTCTGTGGTATGCAACTAGGGCTGTCAAAGTGGGCCAAAGCCCGCGGGGGTCCCGCGGTGGGGCGGGTTAGGGTCATGAAAAAATAGGCCCGCGAAAATGCGGGCCTAATGGGGCGGGCCAAAATTGATCCGCGGCCCGCGAGCTAACTAATATATATATATATATATATATATATATATATATATATATATATATATATATATATATNATATATATATATATATATATATATATATATATATATATATATATATATATATATATATATATATATATGTATGTATATATATATATATATATATATGTATGTATATATATATATATTCACACACTGTGAATGTATTAAAAAAAAAAAGGAAGATGAAAAGCCCGCGGGGCAAGTTAGGGTTATACAAATTTTGGCCCGCGGGCCTAACGGGCCGGCCCGCAAAAGCCCGCCAAAAATTTGGCCCGCGATGAGGCGGGCCGGCCCGCTTTGACAGTACTATATGCAACCCTTCTAAAGTATCCACACCAGAATCAGATTGGCAAACTGAATCACAGCTGAAATATGTCTTCGAATCTCCAAGACTCAAGCCACTCATATATTCATTGATCTCATGAACTAAATCCAGAGTTGGGGCTAAATTGCTCTACTAGTTAAACATTGCATATCAAAATTACCTGAGCTAAAATCGGGGAAGACACTATTAACCAATGCAACAATTGGATCTCCATGAGGGCACAAACATTTTCTTCCGAAATGGTGATTACAGCAGACCCATCATTTTGACTACCAATTAATCCATCTGTTAGGAACATATTGTAATAGGTTTTGATGATACCAAATGTAATCCACAATCCCCTAAGTCACGATAGATAGGAAATACTTGTAAGTTCGACAAGTAAACTAAGAGCGAAAATACAACCGGGTAATTGAGCTCAACTCGGGAAATATTTAAGCTTAAGGTAAACTTGTTTGAACATCTTAGAAGTTTCGTGTTGTAAGCTTATAGATAGATCAGAAGAAGGCACGAGACATTACTGGAGGAATAAGGGTCTGCGAGACATCAACTAAGTCTCGAGACATAAGCAGAGTTCGAGAGATGGAATCTCTCGAGACATCAATCCAGTTCGAGACATAGGATCGAGACATCAAGTAGTTGAGACATCAACTTCGGTCTCGATGAACTGGTATTTCTCCAAAGGACTGAATGGCAATTAACACGCATGGATGAAGTAATCTAAGTTTGGAGAAGAAGAATATCATGGAGATAAAATATTAAGGAGGTGCCGAAAGAATATTATGGAACATAGAACAGCCTGAAGTGGATGCCACATCAGACCACAACAAACGGATAGAAAGTGCACTAATCCAAGGTCGGTCTTATTCCCTAAAACGAGGATCAGTGGGAATATAAAAAGAGTAACTTTTGCCAAAAGAAGTAAGTGGAGCATGGACTCAAGATAGTGGAATATGGGATATTCACTACAAAACAAAAGGCTCAAGTTACAAGATCACCACTCCATGAAACATGCTAAAAATGTGCAAGTCCCATGATCGACATGGGAGATAGATTTCAAACGGAATAATTCTCCCTCCAACGGAATTATTCCTCAACTCTCATATATAAGGACGTAAAGACACAAGTTCAGGTGTTCGAGAATTCCAAGCTATCATAAGAGGTGTCTAATTCAAACATTCAAAGTGCAAGTGCTTAATCTGGAATATCATCCTTGATATTCACAACTGCGAGAAAACACATCTTAGTGTTTGAGAGAGTTACAAAGCTTCAACTACTACATATCTAGAAGGTGACCAAAGCTGCGCTACAAGGAAGATCATCCAACGAAAGCTTTTGGTCAGATTGGAGATTGTTACACACAACCTGTGACAACCGGAACAACCTTGCTTTGGAGAAGGCAAGAAGAAGCGGAGTAACCTGGGAGCTGTCTTGTGAAGATCCTGAGGCTTGAGGCGGGCTTGGTGATCAAAGCTCAAGTGCTCGAGAGGTGGAGTAACAAGAAGCAGGGCGAAAAACCTGAGGCTTGAGGCGGGCTTCGTGATCAAAGCTCAAGCGCTCGATATTGTACTAAACAGGGAAGTTTTAGTGCAATCCTTCTAGGGAGTTTCTAGAAGAAGAGTGGACGTAGGCGGGTTGGCCGAACCACTTAAAAATCTCTCTCGCATTTACTTTCTGCTTTTATCTCTCGCTAACTATCTCTCGATCTGCACTGCATATAATCACACCTCTCGAACTAACTCAAACTCGTGCAAATTAAAAGGTGATAACTTTTCCGTTGCGCATAAAACTTTGTCTTCGTCTTGTGATGTGTCGGACCTAAACATTCTAAGTCCAATACACACGAGAAGTCGAAAAGATTTGCAAAATCTTATACAAGTCTATTCACCCCCCCTCCTCTAGCCTTGTACCCCATCCCTTTGGGACCAACAATTGGTATCAGAGCAAGTTCTCTGATCGATATAAACCTTTGTTTATATTGCCTAGAGATCCTTCTTTGAAAAATCTTTTAAAAAGTTTTCAAAGCACGAGATAATTTTCAATATGGACAGTATGTTGTCGAGACATCTTCTTTTTGATCTTAGCAGGTTTGACGACTGGAAAACACGCATGCTTGCGTATCTATCACCCCTCCATGATGAGATGGCCGAGGTTATAACAACTGGACCAGTCAAAATCCTGACGATCAACACAGCCGTAGAGCAAACAAAAGACACACCAAAATACGTCCCAAAACCAAAGGAAGAATGGACGAGTGATGATAGGAAGAGAAACAACCTTGACAACATTGCCAAGAACATTCTTTTCAGAGCTATAGATGAAACCATCTTCCCACGAGTAAGAAAATGCAACACGGCCAAAGAGGTATGGGACACTTTGATGTTGATTGGTGAAGGTGACGAACAGGAAAAGGAGAACAAGCTAACTGTGGCGATGAAGAAGTTCGAGGACTTCAAGATGAAGCCAGGAGAGAGCATCGACAGCATGGAATCTCGGTTCATGAAGCTGTCAACCGAGATTAGTGATCTCAAGAAGGAGATTCCACAAAAGGAGCTAAACCTGAAGGTCTTACGAGACCTTACCAAGGAGTGGGAAATGAAGGTGATCACAATGCGTGATCACAAGGATCTGAAGAACACCACAACCGACCAACTATTCAGAGATCTCAAAGCCTTCGAATTTGAGATGTTTCTGAGAGATGAGGACGTGGTGGACAGATGGAATGTTGCACTAGTTGCTGATCAACCATCCACATCCTCAAGGTCAGACCCTAATCCCACAAATCTTTTATCTGACGAACAATTTGCTCTTTTCATGAGAAAATTCAGGAAGTTCATGAAGAAGACACCGGAGAGCAATACAAGTTCACCTTCCTCCTCAAGAAGGAAAAATGAAAGATACCCATCCAGAAGAACGGAGGAAGAAAACCAAGGTCTATGCTACAAATGTAGAAGACCGGGACACTTCAAGGCCGAATGTCCTTACCCACTGGTAAGCAAACATCAAGGACAAGAAGGAAAGGATTCCAGAAGGAAAGAGGAATCCAGGGAGAAGCCAACACAAGGAGGCTTCAAAAGCTCATCAAAGACTCATTCGCGCAGAAAGGCGCTTGTGGCTGAGGAACTTGAGAAGGCAATCGAGGAGTCCGAGACATCAAGCTCTAGCGAGAGCAGCAGCAGCTCAGAGGATGAGAGGGGGCTCATCTGCCTATACACTATAGAAGAGGAGGATCAATGCTTAATGGCTATTAACAATGAGGTAACCTCTACTTCTACATCTCGCTGCTCTATCTCTACTTCTCAATGCTCTTCTTTTAGAAGCGATGAGGATCCCTTTGAGACCATGGAATTACTTAAGAGGGACCTCAGCATCGCTAATAGCACTCATGCTAAAGTAATGGAGGAAAACAACAAACTAATTGCTGAAAAAGAGATGCTTAAGAATGTCTCGAAAGAGAACTTAGAGCTAACTCTTAAAGTAAGCAACATAGAAGCTGAGATCATCCAACTTAAGGAAGAGTGCAAAGCTCGAGAGACTAGAGAGCTTAATCTTAGAGAGGTCATTGCATCATATACTAATTCCTCCAAAGCTGTGGAAAAAATGGTAAATGATCATAAACCCACAAATGATAGAACCGGACTAGGGTTCCATCAGAACTATCTCTCGAGAAATAAGCAGACCAACGGCTTGGGAACTTCAAGTAATGGAGGATCTCAACCCAAACCGAATAAGGGTCATAAAGGACCAACAGGAAATACCAGAGTAGCTATTCACAAACCGTACCTATACA
The DNA here is from genome assembly GCF_003576645.1 of Ipomoea triloba. Classification (NCBI taxonomy): domain Eukaryota; kingdom Viridiplantae; phylum Streptophyta; class Magnoliopsida; order Solanales; family Convolvulaceae; genus Ipomoea; species Ipomoea triloba. The sequence continues at coordinate 12,249,423 of NC_044927.1, forward strand.
CCAGCAATGGAAAGTATAGGAAAGCTACGAAGAATGGCCGGGTTAACAATATCGAGAGATCACCTAGCTATCTCTCGCAAGGCCATTCCAAGTACAAGAGAAGCTACATTCCATATAATGCGCCTCAAGGCAAATATGGAAGGTTTGAGATCCATAGAGATAGGAACTCACGGATGGAGGAAGGCAATGAGATCCATAGAGATAGGAACTCACGGATGGAGGAAGGCAAACACTACCCATCCGATGAGGATTGGTCACAAGAGGAAGGCAAACACTACCCATCCGATGAGGATTGGTCACAAGAATATGAACCACACTACCCATCCGATGAGGATTGGTCACAAGAATATGAACCGTGCTACCCATCCGATGAGGATTGGTCACAAGAATATGAACCGTGGAACAAACCTCAGTTTCAACGGTACCACGTGACCAAACAGGCCATGAAGGGCATGATGCGTAAATTCGAGGTCAGGCCTCAACCTAAACTGATTTATGTACCTAAAAGGCCCAGAGCCTTTGCTAGCATCCCTTATGATTATCAATCATATAATGGCTACATTGCACCTAGGCCTGGATTAATGGGCCCAAGGTATAAATGGATGCCTAAACTCACTAACCAACCAAGACCCAAAATTTGGGTACCTAAATCTGCTTGATTTGCATGCAGGACACCAGGGACATATGGTTCATTGACAGTGGATGTTCGAGACATATGACGGGAAATCTAACACTACTAGAGAACATCCATCCTATCGAAGGTCCCTTGGTGACATTTGGAGACAACGAGAAGAAAGGACACACGAAGGCTGTTGGTGAGATCCATAAGAATGAGTTGGTGATCAAGGAGGTATCCTACGTTGAAGGACTCAAGTTCAACCTCCTTAGCACAAGCCAATTCTGTGACAAGGGCTACAAAGTTATCTTCACCAAAAGCAAGTGCCAGATCATACAAGAGGAATCTCTCGAAGTCGTCCTGGAAGCAGCAAGGAAAGGAAACATGTACATAGTGGATTGGAGATCTGCCAAACCATCCCTATGTATGCTAGCAAGGAGCAAAGAGGACTTATGCTGGGATTGGCACAGTAAGCTTAGTCACCTGAACTTCAAAACTATCAACAAGCTTACTAAGAGGAACCTTGTGGAAGGACTGCCCAAAGTTACATTTCGAAAGGACAAGATGTGTGAGGCATGTCAACGTTGCAAACAGATCAAATCCTCTTTCAAAACCAAAGCCGAGACATCATCTACTAGACCTTTAAGTCTTCTTCATATGGACTTATTTGGCCCAGTAGATCCGCCCAGCATGAGAGGAAGAAAGTACACTCTTGTGGTAGTAGATGACTACACAAGATTCACCTGGACCGTGTTCTTAACCAAGAAAAGCGAGACAAAAGTTGCCCTACCAAACCTTTTGAAGCAAGTTCAAGTTGAAAAGGATGTCTCGATAATCAAAATTCGGTCAGATCAGGGAGGAGAGTTCGTTAACCAAGTGATCGAGAGCTACTGCAACGAGAACGGGATTCATCATCAGTTGTCAGCTGCTTGAACACCTCAACAGAACGGCGTTGTTGAAAGGAGGAACAGAACTCTCAAGGAAGCTGCAAGGACCATGCTCTCACAAGCTAATATATCTCAGGGATTTTGGGCTGAAGCAGTCAACACAGCATGCTACACCCAAAATCGGTCCTTGATCGTGAAAGGAGCTGGTAAAACTCCATACGAGTTGTGGAACGGGAGGAAACCGAATGTAAGCTACTTCCACACATTCGGATGCAAATGTTATATCCACAACAATGGAAAGACTCAGTTAAAGGCTTTTGACGAAAAGGCAGACGATGGAGTATTTCTGGGATACTCGTCGACAAGTAAAGCATTCAGAGTTTTCAACAAGCGGAGATTGGTGGTTGAAGAATCCATACATGTCTCTTTTGATGATAGAGCATCGACAGATCAACCATCAAAGTCAATAAAAGCAGCTGAAAACTCTAAGGAAGTTCAGCCGGAAACGATCGAGAGATCAGACTTACCTCTTGATGGGAAGCTGTCGATAGTTCGAGACGTAGCAGAACTCCAGTCAGAATCAAATGATGAAGACACTACAAAGAAGAATGCTACTGACTCAGTTGATCCAATCCAGATCATAGATGATCCTCCCACATCCCAACCAACAACCGAGGAGTCAACTGAGGAGCCACAACCCGATCTAAGATGGCTTAGAAGCCATCCCGCTGGTCAAATGATTGGAGATGTACGTGACAAGGTTCGGACCAGATCAGCATACAGAGAAAGCATGATTGCTTGCTTTCTATCTCAAATAGAGCCTAAGGTGATTGATGAGGCTCTAAGTGATCCAGATTGGGTGCAAGCCATGCAAGAGGAACTTCATCAGTTTGAACGGAACGACGTTTGGGAACTAGTTCCGAGACCTTATCATCAGAACGTCATTGGAACAAAGTGGGTTTTCAGAAACAAGATGAATGAGGATGGAGTCATTGTTAGGAACAAGGCCAGACTTGTTGCCAAATGTTACTGTCAGGAGGAAGGAATAGATTTTGATGAAACCTTCGCTCCGGTGGCACGTCTCGAAGCCATTCGCATCTTTCTCGCATATGCTGCCTTCAAAGACTTCAAAGTGTATCAAATGGATGTCAAGAGCACTTTTCTGAACGGACTTCTTGAAGAAGAGGTGTACGTTGAACAACTTCCGGGTTTCTTGAAGGACGTGGGAGCTGACAAAGTATACAAGTTGAAGAAGGCACTTTACGGCTTGAAACAAGCTCCGAGAGCTTGGTATGACACTTTATCCTCTTTTCTACTTCAGTGTGGGTTCACCAAAGGTCTAGTGGACAAAACATTGTTTAGAATTAAGGATGGGGATCATATCTTATTGGTGCAAATCTATGTGGACGATATCATCTTTGGGAGCACCAATCCAGACTTGTGCGAGAAGTTCTCCAGTTTGATGAAAGGGAAGTTCGAGATGAGCATGATGAGAGAACTCAACTACTTCCTTGGACTACAAGTGAGACAGCTTAAGGAAGGTATTTTCATCAACCAGGAGAAATACACTAAGGATCTGCTCAGGAAATACAATATAGAAGGGAAATCTTCAGTCAAAGTACCTATGGGAACCTCTCTACGCATCGACGTTGACAGTGAAGGTCGAGAGGTTGATCAAACTACTATCGAGGTATCATCGGATCTCTTCTTTATTTAACTGCTAGTAGACCAGATATATCCTTTGCAGTAGGTGTATGTGCTAGATTTCAGGCAAATCCTAAGGAAAGTCACCTAAATGCATCTAAAAAGATTCTTAGATATCTCAAGGGTACGCAAAGTGTTGGACTTTGGTATTCGAGAGGTGGATCTTTTGAACTTATGGGATATTCAGATGCGGACTTTGCCGGTTGCAAAATTGATCGAAAGAGCACTTCTGGGACATGTCAGTTTCTAGGTGGAAGACTTGTCTCATGGTTTAGCAAGAAACAACATTCGATAGCTACAAGTACCGCTGAGGCAAAATATGTAGCAGCTGGAAGTTATTGTGCTCAGATCTTATGGATGAAGCAACAATTACTGGATTATGGTGTTGAATGTAAAGAGGTTAAGATTATGTGTGACAACACTAGTGCCATATCCATTATTCAAAATCCAGTGTTATACTCAAGGACAAAACACATTGATATTAAGTATCACTTCATCCGAGACCATGTTGAGAAAAAGGATATAACTTTGGAATATGTTGCAACGGAGGAGCAACTAGCGGATATTTTCACAAAAGCTTTATCTGAAAATAGGTTTTCTCAACTAAGGATAGAATTGGGAATGATAGAATTGGGTTGAACGGTCAAATCTTATCTCCTTGTATTTAGTGCCATGAATTGTTTCGCATGTGAGGGGCGGTTTCATCAACTTTATGGCAGCTTTGAAGTTACACAGCATTGAATGGTCATTCATTTAGCATCTCGTGACTCAACAGTGCCTAAGTTTTTGGGCTATAAATAGAGGTGTTTCCTCAGCAGTTTATGTCATCAACTTCTTCATGGAGAAGAAGAAAGGAAAAGATGATGTACCATTCTGGTATAGAGGAAGGAAATTGGCAGTCAAGTCCAAAGACTTTCAAGGAGAAAACTATCCAGAATCAACGAAGGGTGAACAGATTGCGGAGCTTCCTGATAATCCAAGCAAGTATCCTATTCCCATCCAAGGTGAATGGATCCCCAAATGCGAGGAGATCCACAACGGTGGGATACTGGAATCAGGAGAAGAGTCTCGTATAAGTGGGACTCCTACAGCTGCACATTCTAGAAAAAGCTCTCCCTCAATGAAATGGAGAACCAAGGGAAAGGGAGAAGGAGCTTGTGAGGAGTGCAGCAGCGGAGAGGTAGAGAAGAACAAGAAGAATTAGCCACCTCTAGTTCTGTAACTAGAATTAGATGGCTAGTTCCTGCTCTGACGTTAGATTCCTATATGGCTATCCAAGGCCAAACAAAAGTTTCTAGGGAATCTAATAGTATATTGATTCATATGTAATGTATCTGGAAATCACTAAATGAACTTAAGGAAATGTTCCAAGTGATATCTTTTGGATGAATCAATCTTGTTCTTTTTGCAATCTGTGTTCGAAAGGTAGTTCGAGAGATACTCATTCAGTTTGCCTATATACGATATGTCTCGAAGAAGGGGAGTTCGAGAGATCACTTCGAAAGATAACAAACTGACTCTCTATGTATCTCAAAAACGGAGGAATAAGGAGGGTTAGGGATCAATCACTCAGGGGGAAGATCCTTAACCACTTGAACATGTTGCCATGGGTTCAACTAGATCAAGACGGAGGAATAAGGAGGTTTAGGGATCAATCACTCAGGGGGAAGATCCTTAAACTAGTACAGTCGAGTGGTCACCTTCGAAAGGTGAAACTAATGCGTTCAACGGATATATGTGGAACGGCTAATTTGGGACTTAATATTAGCCACGTGGTCTTCGGTTATTGACGGTTTTCCATGTTTTAAGTGCACTATCTTGATTAGTGGGAGCATGCTTATAAAGATATCTTATTTTAATACCCCACTATCTTGAATCCAAAACCGTTCTATATCTTATCAAAATACCCTTACCATATGTTATACTCCTGACCGTTATAAGAGGGTATTTCTGACCTTTTACTTCTTTTAAATCAACCGGGATTACTTGTCGGGTCAAACTCTCAACCCTACCCATATATCCAACCTGAATCCACAAGATATAAAAGCCAAATCCATCATCCTTACCCGGATTCAAGCTCAAACCGAATACCCAAAATCCCCAAATTACAAACACTGTACTCATTCCCTCCAAAACATCAAGCTTTCAAAAATGGCGTTCGAATCATCATCATCAACCTCATCTTCCGAAGCTTACCAGAGGGAGTTGAACCATATACGGACTCTTATCAAGCAAGTCAAGGCGGGGAGTATCCTTGATAGAGATGGATTCGTCAATCACTCGACGAACCCAAAGCAGGCGGAGAAGGTCCTCAAGAAGTTCGAGAAGGCCGGGCTCATGAAGTACATGACGCATGACTACCGAACCATTCACGACCTCGACTTCACCGAATGGTTTGCAAATGCCAAGGTCACAAAGAGCAATATTGAGAGCCGGTTCAATGAGATTGACATCACGACCTCGGTGGGTGACCTAAGGGCTGCATTCGACTTTCCTACATCAGAAGAGGCAGTCAGAAACCTCTCTGATTACAGTCTGAACAAGCAGGCGTTTTGGGACAAAATCCGATTAGAGAATGCACCATCAAGCGTAACCTCTGCCCTCCGCAAGTATCATTTGAAGGAGAGGTTTGCAATTGCAGCTGACCTCATCATGAAGTTCGTCCTCAGCAAGGTGTCCGGAACCGATGAGATCAATTTGGACATCCTCAAAATCCTCCATGCCATCTGGAACAACGTTCGAATGGACTGGGCAAATATCATCTTCAACTTCCTAAAGCAGTAAGTGCAAGGCTCAGTTTCAAACACCAACCAGTCAATTAATAAAAAGGTTGGTTTCGGTTTTGTTGTTCAATATTTATTGAGTTTGAAAGGCTTGCAATTGAGGGAAGGGAGGGAGATTCATCGAAATACCAATATGGGTAGGACAAAATCTCAAGCTCCAAAGTACAAGGGTGTAAAGATTGCACCTTCTCCCTCAAAGCCTAAGGGAAAGGGCAAGAGGAAAGCCTAATCTGTAGAGGAGGATTCTGATGATGCACCACTGGGTGTATTGATTAAGAGGGTTGTTCTACCAAGGAAGGCTAAGAAAGCTAATTCTGATGTTGTCACCAAGACTCGAGAGGTGACACCCTCTGTCATTCCAGTACCATTCGAGGACAGGGCACAGGCCCAGGGGGAACCTCAGGCTACAATGGCCGCTGAGGTTGAGAGAGTACCCCCTACCAGGTCCATCTCAGGTGAGATATTTGTTGAACTGAATGTTGATGATGGTGCTGGTGCTGCTGATGAGTCTGCGGGTATGTCTCGAGGGGAGGCTCGAGAGTTTGAAGGCACTGGGATCAGTGATCCAGTGCAGGGTGATGCTGAGGAACCACGAGAGGTGGTTCGAGAGATAACAGTTTCAGCAGTAGAGGTTCGAGACAACACAGTGGAAACTGCTGCTGATGATCAGGGCACTGTGGTCAGGGACCCAGTGCAAAGTGCTCATAATGTGGAGTTGACACCCACTGAATCTGCTCAAGTTGAAGGATCAATAGCAAGAGCCATAGCATATGCTGAGTTGGGTGATGATCTCTCGGAGCACAATCGAGAGATCGATGCACAGACAGTGGAAGCTGCATCAGCGACAGAAATCCAATCTGCTGAGCCTCATGATCTGAATGACGAAGTCAACACTCAGTTGGATCAAAATGATGAAGCAGTGTCTAGTTTGGATGATCTTTCCAGAGTACTCTGATGGATCAACTGGAGAACAGGTCCCTTTAACCAACTGATCGCACTACCAGCAGATATGGAGGCTGAGGAGATTTTTGCTTTGAACTGGTTAAATCTTACCGAGATCCCAGCCAATGAATTACAAGAGCTAGCTCATGAAATGCATGTGACCAAGAAAAATTCTGGGCGATCTGACAAAGGGAAGGGCATAGCTGCTGATGAGCCAGAAGATAAGTCTGAGTTGGATCCTGAACTAGAAGCAAAATTCCAAGAAGATGTCAGGCTCGCTACTGCTTTATCCTTGGGACATCAAGTAGAAGACACGAGAGGTCCAGGGGAGACCTCAGGAGTTGCAAGGGATGATCCTGAAAATCCAATAGCAACGGCAGTAATCCCTTTGTCCCAAGTTGGTGATTCTGCTTTGGACGCACAGGTAGAAGCTTCGAGAGGTGAATCCGAGACCTCTGAAGCACTTGAGGCAGAACCCAACTCCATATTACTTCTGCCAGCTCCTGAGTCCACACCCTCTGTTGACACCGACGAGGCACAGACAGTTAGAGAGGGTGAAATTCCTTTGCTCACACTGCCAGGCTTTTCAATGTACATGGAGCAGGCATCTCCATTCCTGCTACCAGATGACACGGCGTCCACCTTCACGGCTAGAATGTTTGATAGGCAAAGGTGGAGTGCACCAGCTGCTCCAGAAATCGTAGAGATTCCTGACTCTCCTGAGCAGATTGAGGTGCAGCCAGATGAGCAACGAGAGCAGACAGTTTCAAGTCCTGCTGGTTCGAGAGGTAACGCAGAAGAAGTTGTGCTCATCAATGGTGGAAACCGGGAAGCACCTGTCAATGCACAGCCTCCCTCCTCAAATCCAATCCCTCCGGCAGATGATCAAGTTCCCAACTCTGGTTCGAGAGGTAACACTGAGGAGGATCTTCAATTGGATGGAAACCGGGAAGCATCTAACACGGAAGTTCCTTCCTTAGCTGATCCAATCCCACCAGAAGCTGAAGCTGAGGTTCCAGGTTCGAGAGGTGATGAGCGAGAAGTGATCCATCCCTCAGGTAGAAACCGGGAAGCACCTGACATAGAGCTACCTTCAAGCTCTGATCCCAGTGTCCCTGCTGACCCTTAGATGCACAATCGAGAGGTGGACTCACAGTTGCAAACCATGGGTGGAAATCTGTAAGCACCCAAGTCCCCTCCTACTAAAGGTACTTCTCAACCTTCTTCTCCTACTTCTGATTATGATCGACAGGCCGAAGAAGTTTTCATTGGCTAGGTGTGCCAATTCATGACCGATCAATCTCTGAAGATGACTCAAATTGAACGCAAACTTAATCTTATTCGCAACACATCACTGCCCGCTGCTGGATCAAGTGTATCCTAGACCAACAATGAGGAACTTCTCGAACAAGTGGTGTGGGCTGAAGATGCAGCAAGACTAGCCACAAATGAGGCTGCAGAACTTCGACAGGATATGATCAAAGCCTTACTCGATGACCTGTCGAACCAAGTGCCCGCTCAGCTTCAATCGGTTTTTGAAGGTATGTCCACTCTCCTTTCCCATCTGGATGATGCCAACAAGGGGGAAAATCAGGGGAATCAAGGATCAAGAGGGACATCCACCGGCAAGAAAAGGGCAGCCAGTGAACCCTTAACCACTGGACCTCCTCCCAAAGTTCCAAAGACAACTAGCAAGGCACTAGAGGAAGCCAAGAGGCAGGAGGATCTAAGGGTTTAGCGCTGACAAGGATTGTTCGTATGGGTGAGTAGATGGTTAAGGTATGGAGGGTGTTAAAACGAAGAGTCATAAACTCCCTGAGTGTCGTATCTCTCGCGGATGACAAATTAGAGAATATACGGCTTTGCTACCTTGGTTGGTTTGAATAACATTAAAATGGATCATGTGGATTTTGGTAAAAAGGAGATATTAAGAGGGCAAAGGTTAATGAAATGAAGAGGTAAACAAAGGGAAATAGAGGCGGATGGGGCGAAGATATCATGGAGATTGGTTAGAAGGTGTAAGTTAGAGTATTGATTTCTATTGAGTTATGATTGAAGGAGCTTGAAACATAGTCTTGAGTGACGTCACACTCAAACTCCCAATCCTCACTCGGTTGGGGAATTTTATCAAACACCTTGTCTACAAGTTGCCTCCGGATTTCATCTTCTCAGATTGAGAGCGGGAGATGTGGGTATTGGGCTACATCTCTTTGCGATATCTCGCCAAAGAGATGATCCTACACTCTTGGAGAGATCGGGGCCCTCGATCCAACAAGATCATACAAGACATACTCACAAATTCAATATTCCCCAAAGAAATCAAACTCATAATCAAATTAGATCATGAACACCAATCATCCATTCAATCTAGCCCCTATCCTAGGGATTAGCCTCTCATAGGCTTTAACAACATCAAAGCATCAAAATAGAAAAGCATATCTACAAGATCAATATATAAAGTAAACAACTTTAAGGAAAAAGGAAAAGTAAGAGGAAGCCAAAGAGAAAACAAATCTTTAATGAAAGAAGTTACCCAAAATTTCTTCAAAGCTATGGAGATCTAGTTCTCTTCTCCAAGGAGCTCCTCCTTCTCCCCTAATCCTCCCTAAACCTAACCTAAAATGTAGAATAGAAAAATGTGACAAAAGACTCTCTAAACCTAGCTGAAATGTCCCTTAAATACTAAAACATCGCGCAGGTTTTCTAGTGCCGTCCCACGTCTGCCACACGTGTGTGGATTGGCGTGGACAGCTACTGGAATAATTCCACGCCAGCTCACAGGCGTGTGAGGCTCGTAGGCGTGGTTTCATCATTTCCGTTTCCTTTTGTTGTTTCCGGTTTGGTCTTTGTGTATTCCCCTGTGGATTGATTCTTCCTTGCAACGATTTATACTCTCTTTTGGTTGATTTCAACCTTCATTCCTGTGGGAATTCTACAAAACACTCCACACAGAACTCATTTGCAATTCGTTAGTAAAATAGCATGTAAACACGTAATTGCACTCTCTAAGACTTATTTTTAGCAAGAAATCAACTTAATAAGTTATAGAAAAATAAGTACTTTTAGCGTCTATCAAAGTTTCCACACTTTAGATTGCTCGTCCACGAGCAAATTGTTCATTCAAAACCTTCTCATTTAGATGCCAAAAGTATCTAAGCTAAAGGTATGCTCAATGTTAAACATTCATTCAAAACACAATCTACCAGGAGATGTGAAATCCTTCACAATATCTTCAAGGAATGATATAAATGTGCAATACACTGCTATGAATATTCAAACAAAGCGAAACCCCTTATGGTCACAAGTTGGACAGTTAGTTAGTTTCCACAATATCAAGCATACAGTCCAAAATTTCATTCACCTCTCATTGTGCAAAGGCCTTAAGCTGATCCCCCTAGTGGGAACGATGTACAAAACCTAATCAATCGACCTCCCTTATCGCCAAAGCCCAACATAAAAGTAAGTGAAAATAGATCCATGGGCCTCTCTCCGCTAGTGGCTTGGGCGATTACTCATTTTTCTCACTTCCTAGGGTAACATCGTCAAGCAACCCGACTTCATTTGGAGTTCCATGCTTTATTTCTCGAAGGCAGTGCAATGGGTGCTCGAATCCTAGCGAAGCGGCTTCCCTCATCTCAATTTTCTCATCTCCTAAGGTCATTTTATTGTGAACAACCGACTCCAGATATCACATTTGTGTATTTAGAAGACTATGGTTGTTCACCACCTAGCGAGATAGCTTTCCTCGTATCTTATCTCGGGGATTGGCCTTATTGCCTTTTCTACTCATTTCTCCGAACAACAACCCCTCATGCCTTTTACTTGGGAAGCAGGGATATTTCTCTCAATGCTCACAGAAAGCTCTCCTTTTGCCCCATGTTCTATTCTATGATTATTCAATTCCGGGCTTCGCTTAATCTTATCTTTCTGAAATTAGGGGTTGCACACTCCCACTTCGAGAGATCTTTAACTAAGGTCTTTACAGAATATGAGGTGAATACCACACAAGCATACAACTTTTCCAAAATTCTTAAAGGTCAAAGTAAGGGTACTTCCAAGGTTATTCAAAGAGTAAACTTTTTTGGCACAGATTTAGCATTCTTCGAAGATAGAATGAATAACAACACATGCTTGTGGCTTGATTATTTTTCAAACAATGAGATAGAGCCCTTAATTAAAATTTTCATTTCAAGCACAACTCTTTCCACACTTTAGACCAAACATCGTCCTCGATGTTGACTTAGAATATGATAAAATAAGGAAACAACAAGGTATGCATTTTTCCACACTTTAAAATGAGAACATGAGGTTCAAAGAATAGATAAACAAGGGATAAGAGGTAGATAACCTAGTAAGCATCCCTTGTCATGTTGTTCGAAATGCCTGGATGGGTGCTTCGCATGTTCCTTTAACAAGATCTGCATGGAAATATGGAATCTACAAAAATAGAGAATTTCAACTCGGATGTTATTTCGACATAATAAAGTAAATATAGTAATAAAGCATAGTAAATAACGGGTTGCCTCCCGGTCAGCGCTACGTTTAACGTCTTTAGCCCGACGAAATTGTCATGAAGATTGTGCTACTCATCTTCCCCGGGTATTAGCCTGCAACACTGGATCGTCCCCTGTGTATTTTCTGTTCCATAATATTTCTTGATTTGGTGGCCGTTTACTTTGAAAGATCCTTTTTCTAGATGCATGATCTCCAAGGTTCCATAAGGAAATACTTTTGTAACAATATAAGGCCTAGTCCATCTTGATTTAAGTTTCCCAAGAAACAATCGCAGTCTGGAATTGAATAATAGCACTTTATCTCCCTCAATGAATTCTTTGTTTTTCCTGATATGCATGTCGTGATAAAACTTGGATCGTTCCTTGTAAGATCTGGACGTTTCATAAGCCAACAAACGCCATTCTTCTAGTTCATTCAGTTGAAACATTCGCTCCTGCCCTGCTATGAATAGATCTTCATTTAGTTTCTTAATGGCCCAATATGCCTTATGTTCGATTTCAACTGGAAGGTGGCACGCCTTGCCGTATACTAATCTGTATGGAGTAGTACCTATCGGTGTCTTATAAGCAGTCCTGAAGGCCCATAATGCATCGTTGAGCTTGTCAACCCAATCCTTTCTATGCCGAGATACTGTCTTTTCCAATATGGCTTTAATATCTTTGTTTGCATTTTCGATTTGACCTGTAGTCTGAGGATGATACGGGACTCCTCCTCGGTGCTGTATACCTTGCCTTTGAAGTAATCTTCGCATGGGTACATTCCGGAAGTGTGTCCCCCTATCGCTAATCACAATCCGAGGTACTCCAAATCTTGTGAATAATCTTTTCAGAAATCTTGTTACACTTCTTGCGTCATTGTTGCGCAGCGCTTCTACTTCAACCCATTTGGAGACATAATCTACTGCGATAAGAATGTATTTGAAACCTTTGGAGTTCGGGAATGGTCCTGCAAAGTCTAGTCCCCATATATCAAAAATTTCGCACGCAAGTATGTAATTCTACGGCATCTCATCTTTTCTAGTGATGTTCCCAGTTTGTTGACATCTGTCACAGTTTCTGACACAGATTTGGGCATCCCGAAATATTGAGGGCCAATAGAATCCTGCTTCGAGTGCTCTCCTAGCAGTTCTGTTAGCTGAGTGATGGCCCATTCGATGGCATTCTCCTAGGATTTCATGTCCTTCAGCTTCTGTTACACAACATCGAATTATTTGATCTGCGCACACTTTAAAGAGATACGGCTCGTCCCAGAAGTAGTATCGAGATTCTGCTATTAATTTTCTTCGGGCGTGTATATTTAAAAATTCCGGTAGCTCTCCCCCTACAAGATAGTTAGCTAGATCTGCATATCAAGGTGTGAGATAGAGACCCAACAGCTTTCCCTTTGGAAAATATTCATTCACATCCCCAATTATATCCTGTCCTTTCTCATTCTCTAACCTTGACAAATGATCTGCTGCACTGTTTTCAACTCCTTTTCGGTCCACGATAGTTACGTCAAATTCTTGCAATAGCAGAATCCATCTGATCAACCTTGGCTTTGCTTCCGGTTTAGACATAAGGAACCTGATGGCTGCATGGTCAGTATGAATGACGACCTTTGACATTAAGAGATATGATCTAAATTTATCTAATGCAAACACAATTGCAAACAGTTCTTTCTCGGTTGTGGTGTAGGCTTGCTGTGGCTTAGTCAACATCCGACTGGCATAAGCGATAAGTTGAAATTTCTTATCATTTTTCTGCCCTAGCACCACTCCAAGTTGAAATTTCTTATCATTTTTCTGCCCTAGCACCACTCCAACAGCGAAATTACTCGCGTCTTTCTGCCCTAGCACCACTCCAACAGCGAAATTACTCGCGTCACACATCCCTAGCACCACTCCAACAGCGAAATTACTCGCGTCACACATCAACTCAAAGGGTTGATCCCATTTCGTACTCGCGTCACACATCAACTCAAAGGGTTGATCCCATTTCGGTCCTACAAGGATTGGAGTATGTATCATGGCATCCTTTAAACTCTGGAATGCCTTAATAGCATCTTTGTTTAATTCAAAAATGGCATCCTTTTCTAACAACTTAGTCAATGGCCTTGCGATTTTTGAGAAATCTTTTATGAACCTTCTGTAAAATCCTACATGTCCCAAGAAGCTTCTTAAAGATGTAACATTGTGTGGTGGTGGTAAGGTCTCAATAACTGTTGTTTTAGCCCTGTTGACTTCAATTCCCCTTTTTGAAATCTTATGCCCAAGGACAACTCCTTCTGTGACCATGTAGTAGCATTTCTCCCATGATAAGGCTAAATTCATTTGCTGGCATCGTTCCAAAACTTTTTCCAAATTTCCAAAGCATTCTTCAAAAGTGTCTCCAAAAATTGTGAAATCGTCCATGAAAACTTCCATGAAATCGCCAATGAAATCTTCGAAAATAGCTAGCATGCATCGCATAAAGGTGGCGAGGGCGTTACAGAGACCAAATGGCATTCTCCTGTAGGCAAATGTACCAAACGGACAAGTGAACGTCGTTTTCTCTTGATCCTCCAAGGCTACTGGAATTTGAAAGTATCCACTCATTCCGTCCAAGAAACAGTAGTAGCCGTACCCGCTTACTCTTTCAATCATTTGATCTATGAAGAGCAACGGAAAGTGGTCTTTACGGGTGGCTTCTTTGAGCTTTCTATAGTCGATACAGACTCTCCATCCAGTTATCTTCCTCGTAGGGATTAACTCCTTGTTATCATTCTCGGTGACTGTAATTCCTCCTTTCTTTGGTACTACGTGAGTTGGACTGACCCATGTGCTGTCCGAAATAGGGTAGATCATTCCGACATCCATAAGTTTGATCACCTCGTTTTTCACGACTTCAAATGTATTCGGGTTAAGTCGACGCTGCGGTTGCGCCACAGGTTTGGATCCTTCTTCCAACAGAATTTTATGTGTGCAAATGGCCGGATTAATCCCTTTCAAGTCAGTCATTTTCCAACCTATAACTTCCTTGTTTCTTTTCAGCACTGTTATCAGTTGTTCTTTCTATCTTTCTGAAAGATATGTAGCAATAACAACTGGTAATTCTTCCCCTGTTCCTAAATAGGCATACTCAAGATGAGCAGGTAGAGGTTTTAATTCTCCTTCATGCATTATTTCCTCGTCTTCTTTCCTGTTCCCATTTTCATCATCATATTCCTCCTTTAATTCATCAAATTCATCCCCGTCATTTCCAACCATTTCCTCCGAGACTTCACCAACAGAGTTTATATTCTCAACAAATTCAGAAACACAATCATTATTAAGCAAATTAAAACGATCGACCTCTCGGTGTAAAGTAATATGTAAAGAATTAATTTCATGCTCAAAAGTACTTTCATTATTACTCTTAGTACCTATGGGACATTCCCAATTGAAATCATGCCTCTTAGCTTTAGGTACTTCGCAAAGGTAATCAATTTCATCATGCACATAATCAACGTAAAAACATTCATCACCATCTAAAGGATATTTCATTATTTTAGTCACGTCGAAGCTAGCAGACTCGTCTCCTACACGGATAACGAGTTTGCCCTCTCCCACATCTATTAAAGCTTTAGCAGTCGCCAAGAAAGGTCTGCCCAAGATGAGAGTAATCTCCACATCTTGGTCCATATCTAGGATACCAAGTCCACAGGAAAAATAAATTTATCAACTCGGACTAAAACGTCTTCCACTATACCCCTAGGGTATTTGGTAGATCGGTCGGCTAACTGAATGCTCATGCGCGTGGGCTTAAGGGTTCCTAGATTCAACTGTCGATATAATGCAAAGGGCATTAGATTGATGCTAGCACCTAAGTCTGCCAAGGCTCTATTAAAAGTCGTTCTTCCTATATTACAAGGTATAGTAAAGCTTCCAGGATCTTTTAATTTTCTAGGCACATCCTTATGTAATATAGCAGAACATTCCTCTCCTAGCACAACAGTAGCAGTTTCAGCTAATTTCTTTTTATTTGATAGAAGATCTTTAAGGAATTTGGCATACATTGGCATTTCTCCAAGTGCGTCGATGAATGGCATATCAACGTGTAATTGGCGCAGCATTTGTAAGAATTTGTCGTATTTGGCGTTGTCGATATCGGTGCGGAATCTCTGAGGGAACGGAAGTTTTGCTTTCGGCACCGGCGGTGGTTCTTGCATGATTTCTTTCCCTTTCCGAGAAGGTTGTGGTTGTATTTCTTCCTTCCTGAGTTCTTCTTCAATTGTTTGCTCCGCTTGTGTTGAATTGGTGGTCTCTTCATTGTCCACTCTTGACTCTTCTGTTGGAGCGGTGAGAGTGTCTCGTGGCGTAGTTCTTGGATTTCTCCGAGCATCTCTTTAGTAATGGTTTCTTTAAGTCTGGCATTCTCCTCCCTCGTTTCTCGGATGAAATCATTTAGGCGTTGCTCGAGGGTGGTTTGGTGGCTTTCGGGTGAAAGAGGCTGCTCTGGAGAAGTAGAGGAATAAGCATACGCACAGGATCTGTCCACGTCCTCACCACGCGTGTGAGTCGGCGTGGAATTAGTCCAGTGAGCTCCCACGCCGGCGCACACGCGTGTGGATCTCGTGGCAGGATCACAGCTCGCAAAAATTTCAGAATTTTGATGTTTTGGCTCGTCGAAATGCAATTGAGGGTAATGAGGAGGTATCTCAGAAGTAGGATATCTCTGAGGTTGAAAATGTTGTGTTACGTATGCTTGTTCATGATAATAAGTTGGTGGAGGAGGTAGTGAGTATGGGAAAGAAGGTGGGTAAGGAAAATAGTAGTTATGATAGTATTGAGGTGGTGGGTATGAAGGTTGGGGTTGTGAAAGGTAGTAAGGATTTTTTCCGTATGGTATGTGTAACACCCCAATTTTCAACTCTTACATTTATTACAAATCAGTATTCATATGCTGCGGAAGCTTACATCTTATCAGCAGAAAACTGGGTGCTACCGCCACACCTAGAGTGAATTCTATCACTTCTTTGACAAACTCCACTCTAAGTGCACAGGCTATACTTACAACATTAACAACAATCCCTGTCTACATCAAAGAGTAGACCCCTACCTCAACTTCCATCCTATTCAGAGCTCATCGGGCTACTGGAGCCCACACTAGACAACATCTGTTAACAGAAAACACATTGAAGTGTAGTTAGCGCGACGGCTAAGTAAGGAAATCCATTGTCACGTAAGAATAGACAAAGGTTTGAAAACACGCATAAAAGAATTTTGGTAACTTGTACCCAATTGATGAGATTTCACCTGCAAATAAGTTAACAATAAAGACTTTGCATAAAAAAAAAAAAGAGTTTAGTGAAGCAACATCCACCTGTCTCGTAAGACAAAATCATTTCTTTCTCAGCTTTAAAACTTCCTTAGTTTCTTAAGGAAATTCTCATCACTTTTCACTTTTCAAAGAGAGATCACCCACAACCTTTGGGTATTTTCACTTTTCACCATCTCTTTTCCGTAGCTACAGCGTAACTACATTCATATTTCGAAATCCACTTGGTCCTAGATAGAAAGTGTGAAGCCTCTGGAGTATTCTTTCTCCACTTTTGACTGACCACTTGGATCGTTCAACTCGGGTTCAGTGGTGATCGCCCGGTCTAATACTGATCCCCTGGACTTATAGGAGCGTTAGAATGATTCCTAGCTAGCCTCACTAGGTTCATAAGAACGACTCCTACCCGAAAATAGAGTTACTATACTTAAGTGTGCACACCCCCGCAGGAGACCCTTTTCCTTCCAGGTGATATAGTACTCGGCGAATAGACTTCGCCCACAACAGTATGAACTGGTCATACAATAACATAACCACCATACGAGAAAGGCACTTTAAGCTCTTTATCCCGTAGGCTACAAGACAAGGTCCTTCACCACTTTTACTAGAACGAAGGGTTTGAAAACATTTTCCTTCCTTCAGTTTTTCTTTCTTAAATCATTTCTTTTGGACATATTTCGCAATTGAGTCCAATACTTAAAATTGGCTACCTCGTTAGCCCCTGAAGGATTTTCAAAATACTTTTAGTACCCGCAGGCTTTTCAAACATCATTTTCTCATCAATCAAGTGAGGTACACACTCACTAAAAAAAATGGTATTTGCCTCAAAAATAAGGTTTTGACAACCTATATACCAAAATAGCGTACGTTTTTCAACGTAAGTTTTATAAACATTTTTACTTGCCCAAAGGCTTTTCAAGCATAGCTCAAGTACGAGCAAAATTTGGAAGAAAGCACAGCTGAACACGAGCTGGTCACACCTCGGACACTTATATATTATACTAATACTTCATGTGTCCATTCCCAATACTTACTCCTTGTCATGGATTTCAATCCATCTTACAATCCAATCATCATCGGTGATCCATAATCATGGTTCCACCATTAACTAATAATAGATAGCTGTCCTTTTCACTATCGTCATCAACAACTTCCACTATCATCAACACCATTATAACTTAAGCAAATCACACATCCATAATCGATACTTAGTCACCCATAATCCAATAATTGACCTTAATCACTCTTAAGCATTAATTATTGTCATTAGTAACTACTAACCTTGTAATCCATCATCGACAACAAGTCAACAACATTATAACATCATTATTAAGTCATCGAAAACATTAACACCATTAGATCGTAACTTGAGGTAAAGTCATTACCTAACCATAATCCAAAGTCGTTCAACAACTATTTCCTCAAAATTCACCATATACAATCTTTATCTCAATATTTCCATATAACAATTTCCTTAATAAACATCGTAATATCATCACCACTCAAAATTCCTTTAAACCATAGTATCTTTACCAAAGAGATATTTTAAATCCTCAAGTAAACACCAACAATCCTCAAATCAAAAGAATCACTTCCAAGTTCTTAAAATAATAACCAAAGAGAGAATTCCAACCTCTCCAAATAAATTCTAAAGGAGTAGTTCCAATCTTTCAACATAACCACCAAACAGAGAGTATTGCCCATAACAAAGATCTCACAATAATCACCAAAGATAATCCTTCAAATAATTAGTCCCACCTTGATAATATATTAATTACCATTCCGTCTATTCATCCAGTCATTAAACCTTAATAACTATTATCAGTCCTTAATCACTATAATTAGAGCTTAATCACCTCCTGAACTCCACTGTTAATCCATCATTAATTACTAAGTCCTTAATTAAGCTCTAATTACTATCTATGATCATTACAATCATCAGTAATATCCATCCTAACTTTATCACCATTTCATAACCCATGTATCAACATGTTATAACATCATCATCATTCTCATAACCTCTTAGGTTCATTACAACCCCATCATCTAAACATCAATAATAATAATCAAAGCTTATACAATTTGATCTTACTCTCGAACCTACTGGACTCCACTGGACGCGCAGTAGACGCGCGTCCAGGGCCGCGTCCAACACGTTCCGCCTATTCTGGACAGTAATTCAGCTTGGCGCAGTCTGAAAGATTGAATCGGTAAAAATAGTTCCCGAACTCTTTTTCACTTGAAATTTTTATGGTAGAACCCCAACTTATAGTACTTGATGTCTATAAAAGGTTTTGGTCATTTTGGTTCGCGAATAAACCCAGAAAATTCCATTTTTGCCCTTGGCAGTGTGCTGTCCGGAGTTTTTTTCTCTCTGGACCAGTTTTGGAGAAAAATTCGAAAACCATACTTATACTGCTCCGATCATTATGAAATTTTATAGGCAGGTTCTACACTTATTGAACTACATATCTGAAGAAAATAGAATCAAAATACCTTACCAATTTTTCCCAATAAATCTCGGAAGTTACTGCCAGAGACTATCTTGATTTTTTTTCAATATTTTCACAAGTATAAGCTTATATGGACATAAATATAATATGTACATGCATATACAAGCTATGAACATGTATACAAACATATTCATAAAACTCCTAATCTCATCATTCACTAGCAATTGTCCATTTTCAAGTGACTAAACCAACTTAAGGGATTCCTTACCTCTTTGAGAGCATTCTAACACCATAAGATGGATTTTGGATCTTTTCCCCAAATTTCACCTTAAACCCTAGGATCAAAATCAACACCATAACAACAAATACAAAGAAACTAAGCTTAGATTCATGATCTAGGAAGGAATACAAAGCTTTCTACCGAATAATATTGAAATCTTACCGAATAATCTTGAGAGTTATGAAGGAATTTGAACCTTCAAGATGGAAGAAGATGAAAATCACACACCCTCTCTCTCTCTTTGATTTCGGCATTGTGAAGGAAAAAGGGGAAAAATTGGCTTTTATACTCACATCACAATTGGAATTGGATTAATCCCTTATAAGAGATAAGATCAAAAGGAAAAAAAATAATAAAATAAGCCAAAATATCTTAGCTTAGACTGACCAGGATTGAAACAGATGAATTTTCGGTAGAAACTAATTCAATTCAAATAATTCTTGAACCCAAAAATTTATTCCAGTCTAGAACTCAAAATTGGGCTAGGTTCGGTACACCGCGAAATTTCGCGATGTACGATCAAAAATAAATTTTTGCTGCTATGGGCTAATCTAATTAAATAGGAAATTCCAGAATAATAGTATGGTGTCTAAAAATCCATTTCCTAAGACAAACGGGTCCGAATACTAGTTTCTAAATTTTTTTACGGTTCGTGACCGGGACGTACGATCGCAGCTTAATAACAACTATACTCACTTATAAAAATTCTTTTGAAATATCTGAAGATCATAACTTATGAATGTCAACGCCTTAGGATAAAATAATAATGTTAGGAAAATACGGGGTATTACAGTATGTGACCATGATAAGCTTGCTCATTAGGTGGAGGTGGATCCATGATTCTATCAAAGAATTCCTGCAATCAAATTTTCAGGCGAAGAATCGGAGCACAAGAGGTAGCTCCATTCACATATTAGCTCAAATAATGTGTGGTTGGGTGCAGAAGTGTAATTAGCGATAATAATAAGACAAAAGAAAAACTTTAAATTCACCGTTTGCCATCCCCGGCAACGGCGCCATTTTGACAAGGATTGTTCGTATGGGTGAGTGGATGGTTAAGGTATGAAGGGTGTTAAAACGAAGAGTCATATACTCCCCGAGTGTCGTATCTCTCGCAGATGACAAATTGGAGAATATACGGCTTTGCTACCTTGGTTGGTTTGAATAACATTAAAATGGATCATGTGGATTTTGATAAAAAGGAGATATTAAGAGGGCAAAGGTTAATGAAATGAAGAGGTAAACAAAGGGAAATAGAGGCGGATGGGGCGAAGATATCATGGAGATTGGTTGGAAGGTGTAAGGTAGAGTACTGATTTCTATTGAGTCATGATTGAAGGAGCTTGAAACATAGTCTTGAGTGACGTCACACTCAAACTCCCAATCCTCAGTCGGTTGGGGAATTTTATCAAACACCTTGTCTACAAGTTCCCTCCGGATCTCGTCTTCTCAGATTGAGAGCGGGAGATGTGGGTATTGGGCTACATCTCTTTGCGATTTCTCGCCAAAGAGATGATCCTACACTCTTGGAGAGATCGGGGTCTCGCCAAAGAGATGATCCTACACTCTTGGAGAGATCGGGGCCCTCGCAAAGAGATGATCCTACACTCTTGGAGAGATCGGGGCCCTCGATCCAAGATGATCCTACACTCTTGGAGAGATCGGGGCCCTCGATCCAACAAGATCCTACACTCTTGGAGAGATCGGGGCCCTCGATCCAACAAGATCATACACTCTTGGAGAGATCGGGGCCCTCGATCCAACAAGATCATACAAGACATACTCACAAATTCAATATTCCCCAAAGAAATCAAACTCATAATCAAATTGGATCATGAACACCAATCATCCATTCAATCTAGCCACTATCCTAGGGATTAGCCTCTCATAGGCTTTAACAACATCAAAGCATCAAAATAGAAAAGCATATCTACAAGATCAATATATAAAGTAAACAACTTTAAGGAAAAAGGAAAAGTAAGAGGAAGCCAAAGAGAAAACAAATCTTTAATGAAAGAAGTTACCCAAAAGATCTTCAAAGCTATAGAGATCTAGTTCTCTTCTCCAAGGAGCTCCTCCTTCTCCCCTAATCCTCCCTAAACCTAACCTAAAATGTAGAATAGAAAAATGTGACAAAAGACTCTCTAAACCTAGCTGAAATGTCCCTTAAATACTAAAACATCGCGCAGGTTTTCTGGTGCCGTCCCACGTCTGCCACACGCGTGTGGACTGGCGTGGACAACTACTGGAATAATTCCACTCTAGCTCACATGCGTGTGAGGCTCGTGGGCGTGGTTTCATCATTTCCGTTTCCTTTTGTTGTTTTCGGTTTGGTCTTGTGTATTCCCCTGTGGATTGATTCTTCATTGCAACGATTTATGCTCTCTTTTGGTTGATTTCAGCCTTCATTCCTGTGGGAATTCTACAAAACACTCCACACAGAACTCATTTGCAATTCGTTAGTAAAATAGCATGTAAACACGTAATTGCACTCTCTAAGACTTATTTTTAGCAAGAAATCAACTTAATAAGTTATAGAAAAATAGGTACTTTTGGCATCTATCAAGCGCACACAGGAAATGGAGAAGAGAAGAGAAGAAGACAGAGAAAGGAGAAGAAAGAGGCAAGAACAACAGACAGAAAAGGAAAGAAAAGTTGAGCAAATGATGATCACCTTCAAGTTCGGAAATAGAGAGGACACCGAGCAAAGTCTTGTTCATCAGATATTCAACCTTCTGAAGTATGTTGGGATATCCCTTCACAGCAACATGACTCCAGAAGAATGTGTCCAATGGTGGAAAGATGGAGTAATTGAAGGTGAATTTGTTGGGGAGGCCTTCAGGAATTATCAATTCTTTCACGTCACAGACGACTACCTGAGTTTGGTAAACCCAAAAGACCCCAGCAAGACACGAGCAGCTATCAATGAGAAGAGGAAAGCGGAGAAGCAGTAAGCTCTTGTTGTCAAAACATGTATTCTTAAATCTTTCTTATGTTGTTCTTTGCTTCCTATTATCTTTTATGCTAAGTACTTTCATTGTTGAACATTCCCTTGATCTCAATATATATATATATATATCTTTTGTTGGGGGTGTTGCGTGAGTTGTTTCTTCATACTTTAGCAGATTAGTTTCTTTATCAAACTTACCGTATGCGCTAAAAATAAAATCAAAGTTAATATTTTCTTGAAAATCAGCCATATAAGTAAGTATAGTGTTGGCATCATCAAAAAGGGGGAAATTGTTAGAAACATATTGTAATAGGTTTTGATGATGCCAAATGTAATCCACAATCCCCTAAGTCACGATAGATAGGAAATACTTGTAAGTTCGACAAGTAAACTAAGAGCGAAAATACAACCGGGTAATTGGGTAATTGAGCTCAACTCGGAAAATATTTAAGCTTAAGGTAAACTTGTTTGAACATCTTAGAAGTTTCGTGTTGTAAGCTTATAGATAGATCAGAAGAAGGCACGAGACATTACTGGAGGAATAAGGGTCTGCGAGATATCAACTAAGTCTCGAGACATAAGCAGAGTTCGAGAGATGGAATCTCTCGAGACATCAATCCAGTTCGAGACATAGGATCGAGACATCAAGTAGTCGAGACATCAACTTCGGTCTCGATGAACTGGTACTTCTCCAAAGGACTGAATGGCAATTAACACCCATGGATGAAGTAATCTAAGTTTGGAGAAGAAGAATATCATGGAGATAAAATATTAAGGAGGTGCTGAAAGAATATTATGGAACATAGAACAGCCGGAAGTGGATGCCACGTCAGAACTCCACAACAAACGGATAGAAAGTGCACTAATCCAAGGTCGGTCTTATTCTCTAAAACGAGGATCAGTGGGAATATAAAAAGAGTAACTTTTGCCAAAAGAAGTAAGTGGAGCATGGACTCAAGATAGTGGAATATGGGATATTCACTACAAGACAAAAGGCTCAAGTTACAAGATCACCACTCCATGAAACATGCTAAAAATGTGCAAGTCCCATGATCGGCATGGGAGACAGATTTCAAACGGAATAATTCTCCCTCCAACGGAATTATTCCTCAACTCTCATATATAAGGACGTAAAGACACAAGTTCAGGTGTTCGAGAATTCCAAGCTTTCATAAGAGGTGTCTAATTCAAACGTTCAAAGTGCAAGTGCTTAATCTGGAATATCATCCTTGATATTCACAACTGCGAGAAAACACATCTTAGTGTTTGAGAGAGTTACAAAGCTTCAACTACTACATATCTAGAAGGTGACCAAAGCTGCGCTACAAGGAATATCATCCAACGAAAGCTTTTGGTCAGATTGGAGATTGTTACACACAACCTGTGACAACCGGAACAACCTTGCTTTGGAGAAGGCAAGAAGAGGCGGAGTAACCTGGGAGCTGTCTTGTGAAGATCCTGAGGCTTAAGGCGGGCTTGGTGATCAAAGCTCAAGTGCTCGAGAGGTAGAAGGCGGGCTTGGTGATCAAAGCTCAAGTGCTCGAGAGGTAGAGTAACAAGAAGCGGGGCGAAAATCAAGTGCTCGAGAGGTAGAGTAACAAGAAGCGGGGCGAAAAACCAGTGCTCGAGAGGTAGAGTAACAAGAAGCGGGGCGAAAAACCTGAGGCTTGAGGCGGGCTTCGTGATCAAAGCTCAAGCGCTCGATATTGTACTAAACAGTGAAGTTTTAGTGCAATCCTTCTAGGGAGTTTCTAGAAGAAGAGTGGACGTAGGCGGGTTGGCCGAACCACTTAAAAATCTCTCTCGCATTTACTTTCTGCTTTTATCTCTCGCTAACTATCTCTCGATCTGCATTGCATATAATCACACCTCTCGAACTAACTCAAACTCGTGCAAATTAAAAGGTGATAACTTTTCCGCTGCGCATAAAACTTTGTCTTCGTCTTGTGATGTGTTGGACCTAAACATCCTAAGTCCAATACACACGAGAAGTCGAAAAGATTTGCAAAATCTTATACAAGTCTATTCACCCCCCCCCCCTCTAGACTTATACCCCATCCCCTTGGGACCAACACCATCACCTACATTAGCTATCCATTTGGAGAATGCATCAAT
The DNA here is from genome assembly GCF_003576645.1 of Ipomoea triloba. Classification (NCBI taxonomy): domain Eukaryota; kingdom Viridiplantae; phylum Streptophyta; class Magnoliopsida; order Solanales; family Convolvulaceae; genus Ipomoea; species Ipomoea triloba. Next base: position 12,273,944 of record NC_044927.1, read on the forward strand.
TTTTGTCGAACTCTCATTAAGGCCCAAACGTTGTAATCTCATATTCTTAGTCAATTTCAACACTTTACAACTATGCCATAGATATGATGAGTTAATACTTGCTCCAACTATGCAGAATCTGTCTAAAATCACCACCAAGAACCATAGTTTTCCCTCCGAATGTCATCTCCAAACTCAAAGGATTCACAAAACGTAATAGATCTCTCATGGTTCTATCCAACACTTCAAAGCAATGCTTATGCATCATTGGAGCTTCATCCCAAATAATTAACTTCGCCTTTATAATAAGTTCAGCCAAATCACTACATTGAGCGATGTTACATGTGGAATCCTCATTTATATTGATTGGAATTGCAAACCTAGAATGAGTAGTCCTACCACCTGGCATCAAAAGAGAAGCAATACCACTTGAGGCGACATTTAACACAATGTGACCCTTAGAATGTAGAGCTAATTAATGTCAATGTCTTCTAAACAAATGTTTTCCCAGTACCTTCATAACCGTAAACAAAATATAAACCACCACCAACATCAGCAACATCTCCAAGAATAATGTCATAAACATGTCGCTGTTCATCTATTAATTTTGTAACCAAATCAGCATGCTTTACTTTTAAAACATCACAATCATATGACAATTCCTCATTCAACAATTTATTTCCATGCAAAACAAATGTATTAGCATCCGACAAAGGCATTGATGGAAAGTCAACCAAACTTTTTCCTAATGAATTCAAAAGCATTTCAATCTCAAGTAAAGTATAATTCACATTTTCCTCATCAGTTATAATTAATCCTACATAAAAAAAAGACAAAATGCAAATAAAATATAGACATGAAAATCCCACATCGAATATTGAAATAAAAAAATACATTGATTTGAGCAACCTAATAATGCAAATGTTAAATACCTGGTTGAGATAACAATTTTCGTTGCTTGTATTCTATATTTTCAGCTAATAGTTGCTACACAACTTGCCAAACCAATTCTGGTCGCGTAAGAGCATTTGAAGTCAACATGGTTACAAATAGTCTCCTCATACAACTCGCAGAAGCCTAATTGCTTGCTTCATTAAGAGCATCGACATATTCTCTGTCATCCGCCAATAAACCACGGGCATAACATGCATCTCGAAATGAGTTGTAATTAACTCTATTAACAATCCGAAGGTCTTCATAACATGTTGGTCCACGAACCAAATTCAATAAACACCTTAAATAATAAATCTCACCACAACCCGGAGGAACAAAGAACATTCGACCAATGGCAAAACCTTTACGCCGAAGATGCCACTCCCTAACATTTTTTTTTTTCCAAACAAATTTGTTTGGCATTTGACCATAAGTTAACTCTCTAGCTTCTGGAAATTTTTTGTTAGCTTTGAACCAAGCTAAAAACATACTTTCTCTAACACTTGGGCGACTCAAAATATTATTTACACAATCATCATCACCATATACAACCATCTGCTGATTCAATAAATAAAAACTCAACCTTTCAACTGTTGAAATTCTAAATTCTTACATTGTAATTTTTCCAACTAAAAAAATAATTTTATTCTGAGCAATTTTGAATAATGTTGTTTGTTGAATGTATACAGATGTCAGAGCCCTGGCAAAATCTCCATTGAAAAAATAATTGGTTATTTCTAGGTCTTTTGATAATCGTTGCTTTGCTATTATTTGGTACAACAATAAAGTTTAAATTTTATTCAAAATGTGACCTGCATTTTAAAATCTCATAGTAACCAAAAATGACATGAATTTCCCTTTTATTCAAAATGTGACTTGCAGTGTTGTCTGCAATGTAGATGAAGATGTTGCATATCTATGTATTGTTACTGCCTTGTATACAATGATGTTTGTAGGTTCTTGGTTGTCTCAAAATACATTAATGTTTCATCTTTAGATGAATATGTAGGTTCTTGGTGGTCCCAAGATTGATTAATGGTTCATTTTTAGACGAATTTGTAGGTTCTTGATTGTCTAAAAATGGATGAATGCTGAACATTTAGATGATTTTGTTTCTGATTTCTAATAAGGAAACATATCATATTTTCCTTGTTGTAGGAGAGTCTTTCATTGGTCAAGAAATGGATGGGGACACATTTGCTTGGTTGGGAAATGGGGCAGAAATGATAAAACGAAACTCCTCTGCACAAATTTTATAATAGCCTTGTGTAGCAATATACCATTTTGTATCACAACAGGTTTCTAATCAGCGAGATTAAATAGGTAAGTTTAATTTGAAATATCAAAAAAACTTTTAAAAATATATTACACATGCCCACACTCTCTCAATTGACATTTTACTCTGTCTAAATGCAGATAATTAACTGGGATCAGCACATGCTTGCTGAAGTCTAATTACTGGAATCGGTATGTTTCCATTAAACTACCTCATAGCACTATTTTAATTAAAACATATATACTCTATAGACAGATAGATAAAAACCATAGATAGAATTAGCTGAAAAAGTAACAAAAGATAATAATCATACTGTTTATGAAGACCCAAAACAAAATAAAGACCTTGTACATACAACAAAGTCTAGCCACATAGTAGTAGAATAACATAACTCCAATACAGAGAGTATCACATTTTTTCCATCTTCACAACTAAACCCTTAATTCTTTTAGGATCTTCCTCCTGATTGAACTCATCCTTAGAAACCTTTCTAGTGTCACCCTAACACTTCTAGATGAACCGCCATCATCAAATCCAATCATTTCAATGTTAGCAAAGTCATCCAAACCAAACCAATCCTGAAAGAAGAATTAAGTGAAGATTAGGCAAACAGTTATTCATTTATTTACTAAAAAATAACAATATGTCTGTCTGTAAACCTCCTCATTCTGATATGGGATATACACTTCAGTTTCCAAATTCCCAAAGAATTAGGAAAGAACATCTTCATATTTACAAATCCCTAACACCACAAAGGCCTTGTGGTCAAGCGGCATAGCTGTGGCCCTCCCAAGTGAGAGGTCACAGGTTTGATCCCTAGTGGGGGCGTTGGCTCATTGTGCTTCAGTAGGTTGAGAAAATAGGCTCGTTGTGCTTCAAATGCAGATAGCAGACAGGCAATAGATAAGACTAAACAGGTAGGCTCGTTATGCTTGATAAGACTAATGCTTCAAATGCAGATAGCAGACAGGCAACAGATAAGACTATAAGTTTACCAGAACAGTACACGAACCAAAATAGGTAGGCTCGTTGTGCTTCAAATGCAGATAGCAGACAGGCAACATATAAGACTATAAGTTTACCAGAACAGTACACGAACCAAAATAGGTAGGCTCAGATAAAACACACGAACCAAAATAGGTAGGCTCGTTGTGCTTCAAATGCAGATAGCAGACAGGCAACATCTAAGACTATAAGTAAGTACGAACCAAAATAAGTAGGCATATAGTAGACAGGCAACAGATAAGACTATAAGTTTACCAGAACAGTACACGAACCAAAATAGGCTTGTTGTGCCTAGGCAATAGATAAGACTATAAGTTTACCAGAACAGTACACGAACCAAATAAATGTAACATTAATATAATACACTATAAGTTTACCAGAACAGTACACGAACCAAATAAATGTAACATTAATATAATACACTATAAGTTTACTAGAACAGTACACGAACCAAATAAATGTAACATTAATATAATACACTATAAGTTTACCAGAACAGTACACGAACTAAATAAATGTAACATTAATATAATACTTAAACACAGACAACCTAGACCTAGAGTCCAGCCTTCGTATTGGAGTTATATTAGACACCAATCTAGAAAATGCAAAGAAAATTTTAATAAATAGATACGAAAACAACATAGCTTATAATTTTGAATAGAAAATGAACTTTAGAACCTAACCCTTTCTTAAATTCTTCAAAATGTGGCAACTTTTGATTTATCCAGACTTTTGTGGCATGGAATGAACTTGATATGTGCACATCTCCATCTACAAATTATTAGTTATAAAATTTAATAATGCTAAAAAATTACTTATTATAAAAAATACATAAAAAAAAAATTAAAATCACTAACTGTCAAATATCTTTGTCATGCACAACTACAGCAACACTATCACTGGTTCTTCAGTGGCTGTTGATCTATAAACATGAAGCATCTTGTCTACATGCTCACCCCAAATATTACACTGAATCTGATTTTGACTATAACAAATGAGACAAAATCAGATTTACATAATAACATCGTACTTAAAAAAATAATAAAACCACATTAGGCATAACATAAATATAGTAAGACATTACTTACTTGACATCTTCAAGCACAAAATCAATCAACTTGGCATTTTGACCTGCAACAAACCTCTCAACAGGAGAATATATTTCAACTACCCTCCCAGTCACATCTTCCCAAAAAAGTAGTAAGATATACGGTAATCATACTGTGTAAGGAAAAAAAATGGATTTAACCATAAGTATATACCTATGAGCATCTTATCATCAATTCCTTCCTTCCGGACCAAAAATAGATATTGACTTTTAATGGAACATGTGGTTAGGAAAAATACCTCTCTTGTATTCCTTCACCAGTGTATCTTGCTTAAACTTAAGCATGTAACGATGTTCACTTGTTTTGAACTTCAAGTAGTTAGTCATGCAAACGAAGTTTTTTAATCAATACAAAGACCCTTCCTTGAATTTTGTCAATTTATGAACCTCATCCTTAGGTATAGTACAATGAATAAAAACACCCTAGATGAACCCATAGAAAATAATTAAACTCAAAAAGCCTTAACATAAAAAGAATAGAATATGAAACTATTAAACATGTAAATACTAAACCTCTTGATCATGGAATAGACATTCTATGCTGCTAACACCCTTGTTTTCTCTGTTTTCATACATTGCATAGGTACAGACTGTCCTAACTCGAATGGCCTTGTTATTGCACGATGGCCTCAATTCAGAAGCAAGAATAAATTGACCGACCATCAATGAAGAACACAGTAATTCGATCCGAAAACAAAGAGATTTCGTTGTTATAATTTTGAGAGCTTGTAATGTGAAAGTGTTTGTAAATGTGTATGTATTTATAGAGCAAACCAGAACTCATATTGTGTTAGTAATCATCACATCGTAGTTCAAAATGGTAGAAGTGGCAGTTCCAATAAGCTGCAGGTGACATAGCAAGAAACGAAGCGGCGATGCAGCAGTCGTATTTTTGCATATTTTTAGGATGAACGACACTCAACATTGTATTTTATAATTGATACCTAAGTCTTTAAAATGGATTTAGATACTAAATGTATCCCTAAAACCAATTAAATCACACGATCACCTATAGAATAGGATCCCAAAACCAACAAAGACAATAAATTGCCTATATAGTAGACTTTTAATGCCTTCACGGACCAATTTGAAAAAAAAAGGAAATAAATTAATCAGTTGTTTTGAGCGGGAAAATGGATGGGAGATTTTCATTGGCAAAATCTCCTGGCTATATTGTAATAAAGATTTTGTCCATTTCTGAACATCATCCTTAGGTATAATACAATGAATAAAAACACCCTAGATGAACACATAGAAAAGAATTAAACTCAAAAAGCCTTAACCTAAAAAGAAATAGAATATGAAACTATTAAATTTGTAAATACTAAACCTCTTGATCATGGAAGAGGCATTCTATGCTGCTAACCCCATTGTTTTCTCTGTTTTCATACATCGCATAGGTATGGACCGTCCTAACTCGAATGACCTTGTTATTGCACTACGACCTCAATTCATAAGCAAGAATAAATTGACCAGCCATTAACGAAGAACAGAGTAATTCGATCTGAAAACAAAGAGATTTCGTTGTTATAATTTTGAGAGCTTGTAATTTGAAAGTGTTTGTAAATGTGTATGTATTAATATCGCAAACCAGAAATCATACTGTGTACGTAATCATCACAGTGTAGTTCAAAATGGTAGAAGTGGTAGTTCCAATAAGCTGCAGGTAACATAGCGAGAAACGAAGAGGCGATGCAACAGTCGTATTTTTGCATATTTTTAGGATGAACAACACTCAACATTGTATTTTATAATAGATACCTCAGTCTTTGAAATGGATTGAGATACTACATGTATCCCGAAAACCAATTAAATCGCTCGATCACCTATAGAATAGGATCCCAAAACCAACAAACACAATAAATTGCCTATATAGTAGACTTTTAATGCCTTCATGGACAAATGTAAAAAAAAAAAAACAGCAAATAAATTAATCAGCTGTGTTGAGCGGGAAAATGAGACATTTTCATTGACAAAATCTCCTACGTATATTGTAATAAATATTTTGTCCATTTCTGGACCTCATCCTTAGGTATAGTACAATGAATAAAAACACCCTAGATGAACACATAGAAAAAAAATGAAACTAAAAAAGCCTTAACATAAAAAGAAATAGAATATGAAACTATTAAACTTGTAAATACTAAACCTCTTGATCATGGAAGAGGCATTATATGCTGCTAACCCCCTTGTTTTCTCTGTTTTCATACATTGCATAGGTACGGACCGTCCTATCTCGAATAGCCTTGTTATTGCATGGCGGCCTCAATTCAGAAGCAAGAATAAATTGACCCTCCATCAATGAAGAATAGAGTAATTCAATCCGGAAACAAAGAGATTTCGTTGTTATAATTTTTAGAGCTTGTAATGTGAAAGTGTTTATAAATGTGAATGTATTTATAGAGCAAACCAGATTTCATACATTGTAAGTAATCATCACAGCGTAGTTCAAAATGGTAGAAGTGGTAGTTCCAATAAGCTGCAGGTGACATAGCGAGAAACGAAGCGGCGATACAGCAGTCGTATTTTTGAATATTTTTAGGATGAACGACACTCAACATTGTATTTTATAATTGATACTTAAGTCTTTGAAATGGATTGAGATACTAAATGTATCGCTAAAACAACTTAAATCACTCGATCACCTATAGAATTCGATCCCAAAACCAACAAACACAATAAATTGCCTATATAGTAGACTTTTAATGCCTTCACGGACCAATGTAAAAAAAAAGGAAATGAATTAGTCAGCTGTATTGAGTGGGAAAATGGGAGATTTTCTTTGGCAAAATCTCCTGGCTATATTGTAATAAAGGTTTTGTCCATTTCTAAACCTCATCCTTAGGTATAGTACAATGAATAAAAGCACCCTAGATGAACACATAGAAAAGAATTAAACTAAAACAGCCTTAACATAAAAAAAAATAGAATATGAAACTATTAAACTTATAAATACTAAACCTCTTGATCTTGGAATAGGCATTCTAACCTACTAACTCCTTCTCTATTTTCATACATTGCATAGGTACAGACCATCCTAACTCGAATAGTGGTTATTGCACGACGGCCACAATTCAGAAGCAAGAATAAATTAACCTGCCATCAATGAAGAACAGAGTAATTCAATTCGAAAAAAAAAAGAGATTTCGTTGTTATAATTTTGAGAGCTTGTAATGTGAAAGTGTTTGTAAATGTGTATGTATTTATAGAGCAAACCAGAACTCATATTGTGTTAGTAATCATCACATCGTAGTTCAAAATGGTAGAAGTGGCAGTTCCAATAAGCTGCAGGTGACATAGCAAGAAACGAAGCGGCGATGCAGCAGTCGTATTTTTGCATATTTTTAGGATGAACGATACTCAACATTGTATTTTATAATTGATACCTAAGACTTTGAAATGGATTTAGATACCAAATGTATCCCTAAAACCAATTAAATCACACGATCACCTATAGAATAGGATCCCAAAACCAACAAAGACAATAAATTGCCTATATAGTAGATTTTTAATGCCTTCACGGACCAATTTTAAAAAAAATGAAATAAATTAATCAGCTATTTTGAGCGGGAAAATGGATGAACACATAGAAAAGAATTAAACTCAAAAAGCCTTAACCTAAAAAGAAATAGAATATGAAACTATTAAATTTGTAAATACTAAACCTCTTGATCATGGAAGAGGCATTCTATGCTGCTAACCCCATTGTTTTCTCTGTTTTCATACATCGCATAGGTACGGACCGTCCTAACTCGAATGACCTTGTTATTGCACTGCGACCTCAATTCATAAGCAAGAATAAATTGACCAGCCATCAACGAAGAACAGAGTAATTCGATCTGAAAACAAAGAGATTTCGTTGTTATAATTTTGAGAGCTTGTAATTTGAAAGTGTTTGTAAATGTGTATGTATTAATATCGCAAACCAGAAATCATACTATGTACGTAATCATCACAGTGTAGTTCAAAATGGTAGAAGTGGTAGTTCCAATAAGCTGCAGGTGACATAGCGAGAAATGAAGTGGCGATGCAACAGTCGTATTTTTGCATATCCGTAAAACCAATTAAATCGCTCGATCACCTATAGAATAGGATCCAAAAACCAACAAACACAATAAATTGCCTATATAGTAGACTTTTAATGCCTTCATGGACAAATGTCAAAAAAAAAAACAGCAAATAAATTAATCAGCTTTGTTGAGCGGGAAAATGGGACATTTTCATTGGCAAAATCTCCTACGTATATTGTAATAAATATTTTGTCCATTTCTGAACCTCATCCTTAGGTATAGTACAATGAATAAAAACACCCTAGATGAACACATAGAAAAAAATTAAACTAAAAAAGCCTTAACATAAAAAGAAATAGAAAACACCCTGGAAGGCCACACGCGTGTGAGCAAGCGTGGAAACTTTCCAGAAGCTCCCCACGCACGCTCACACGCGTGTGAGAGGCGTGGAGACTGCAATGCGTGAATTTCAGCTAGGGTTGTCATTTCGGAGACTATTTAAACCCCTTTGATGAATTTTCAGAGAAGGATTCCAGAATTTTAGTTTTCCCTTTTCTAAGTTTTTCCTTTGGAGAACTTTCTCCATTTTTCTTAGTTTTTAGATTAGATCAATCTCCATTGTAGAAGACAACAAGCTTGGATTGAAGATCTTCTTCTCTCTAGGTGATCTCTATTTCATTTCTATAATTTTAGCTATCTTGTTCTTGGATTAAATTAGCTTTTGCTTGCATTTTATATCATGAGTAGCTAGTTTAGTCTAGGGATTTGGATTGTGTGATTGAATATTGCTTTTGTGATGATCTTATTTCTATATCTTGAATCTATGAGTTTGTGTTGATAGATTATCTATTCTTGTCTTTTGATTGTTATTTTGATGAGATCTTATTTGGATTTGGCCAATCTAGATGAGAGATTGAGCTCTTGACTCTTTCATGTCTTTGATTTGAGTTAGGATTTGAAGCTTTACACAATCAAAGTTCCTATGGACTTCTTAAGAATAGTAAGATAGTGTGTAGCTTAAGTGTTTGATAAAATTCCTCTTAGAACTTTGGATGCTTGAAGGCACTCCTAAGTCAAAGAAGCCTTAGTACACAAGGTGGAAAAGGACTAAGACAACACACTCTTGAGTAGACAATATCCTAGCAATCCTAATCCATGACCTTAGACTCTCACTATGCAATATTCATGAACACTATCCAATCCCTACCCCTTTTACATATTCACAAAATCACTTTTCTTTTACTACACTCTCTTGCACTCAAACCAACCAATGAACTACTCTCACTCACAAATCCACCTTTCACCACACTCGAATCCTATGCATGATCCAATCAAGTAAACTCCCGAACGTTCGACACACCTCCACGTCCCTCCTTCGAGACCGACACTCGGGGAGTCACAGACTTTCCGTTTTAACATAAATATCTTTTGACGAATCACCCTACGTAAAACTACTTCTTCAAAAAGGCGCCGTTGCCGGGGAGGGCAATAGGTTGTCATATGTTTTTGTTTACTTTGATTGAATGAATGCTAGATTTGAGAAATGTTAATCCATTCCATTTAATTTTATTTCGTTTTTACTTGTTTTTGCTACTAACCCAATTGACTACTTCTAGTCAATTGTGGAAAATTTTGTTTCATTGATAATTTTACTATGTGAATGCACACGAGAACAAAAGGAAACCAAGGTTTACTACCCTACATTCCTGAAATTAATAGAGCAACTAGAAGGAAAAATACCCAAGGATCACTAATGGCTTCATCAAGCGCAACAAGAAATCCACAAGGAAGAGGCACAACAGTACCAAATCCACCCCCAGTTCCAATTAATCCACAAGTACCGATTAACCATGAAGAACCGATCATTGAAGAACCACAAGCTAACAGAGCAAATAATCAAGAGAACATTCGTGAAGAGGAATATTATGGAAATCCTCAAGAACCACAAAGATCAATTGCAGATTACATGACTCCGGATTTTAACATGCACAACTCAATCTATGTACCTCTAATGCAGAGCGTCAACTTTCACATGCATCCAACTATTCTCACACTGGTTCAAAATAGTCAATACTCGGGATTACCATCTGAAGATCCCAACGCACACATCACAAGGTTTATACGAGCATGTGGGATGTACAGACAAGAAGGCGTTAGCGAGGAAATAGTTCGACTCAAATTATTCCCATTTTCAGTTATAGGAGAGGCAGCACGATGGTTGGAAAGCCAAGACGACAATCATTTCAGAACGTGGCAACAGTTGCATCGTGAATTCATGAACGAGTTCTTTCTCATTACAAAAACCATGAGGATTAGAAGGCTGATACAAGAATTCAAACAAGGAATACTTGAAAGTTTGGGAGAGGCTTGGCGAAGATTCAAAGTTCTTAAAAGGCAATGCCCACAAGATCTGATGCACCCCTGGGACATGATTAGCTCATTCTATGGAGGGTTGACGGATGAAGGAAAGATGTCACTTGACTCATCCTCCAGCGGTGCCTTTGTCTCCCTAGCTTTGCACGAGGCTGAGGAACTAATCGAGAGAATATCTAAAAACACATCCTGTTGGTATGAACGAAGAGGAGATCATGGAGGAATTTATGAAGTTGATAATCGAGTGGCAAGTGAGGCCAAAATCGAAGCAATGAATCACGAAATCAAAAAGCTACAAGCTATGGTAGAAAAAATGGAAGGAAAGCCCAAGCCTTGCATGGCCTTGGCACTTTATTGTAATATCTGTGGAGGACCTCATGACACCAATATTTGCACTTCTACGTCTGCATCTGAACAAGTTGAGGCGGTAGATTATCAAAGGAACTCCAACTTCAATGCTTATGGACAAAACCAAAGATCAAACAACAATTGGAAACAGGGAGAGGGTTGGAACAATAACCATAATGACGGATATCAAGCGCAAAGACAATACAATTATGGACACAAGCCTGCATATGGACAAAATGACAAAAACAGACTGATGTACAATCAAAACCAAGGAAATGGAAATCAAATGACCCAGTTCAGGCCACAATACGACTCTCAACTTGATTTTAGTCAACAAAGGAGGGATGACATCCGTGAAGTAGATGAAAGACTTACAAGGACGATCATGGAACTGAAAAATGATCGGGCAAATCTGAAACAAGAGATTACTTAAGAGATTAGACAAGAAATTTCTAGTCTTTGACAAGAGTCTAAGGCCACGCTTAAGACAATTGAGAATCAAATTTCTCAAATGTTTAAGATGATGTCAGATCGCCACTACGGACAACTCCCGAGTAATACTGAAAACAATCCGAAAGAGAGAGTTAACGCCATTGATGCCAAAGAAGAAACTCATGAGAAGTGTGATCCAATGGATGCTATCTGTGGAACATGTCAATGTAAGGTAGATGACCAAAGAAACAAGACTACCTCTTGTAGTCCAAATCTTGAATTGAAGAATGCGAACAGCTCGTGCACCATATCAATGAAAGAACACAAGGAGAAAACCACTTCGGAAGAATGCCCGAAAGAAAAGGAGCTACCACGAGACAACATCAAAAGTTCAAAAGAGAAAGAAACAGCCCGGGAAGGAACAATTAAAGCTTTTATTCGAAAATTTTTCAATAGCAAAGAATACCGTGAATTGTTTGAGAATGACATTTGTGATAATTTTACCTGTTTGAGCCAAGAATCTTCGGCTTGTTTAACTGAGGGAAACCCCAGAAAGAAGGGTGACCCTGGAGCTTTATTGATCCCTTGTTCTATACAGAACATGGAACCTAGAAACGCTCTTGCTGATCTTGGTGCTTCTATTAATGTCATGTCTTCAAATCTCTTTGAGAAACTGAACTTACCACGTATGAAACCGACGAGGCTGACTCTACGTTTAGCTGACGGAACCACACGGTATCCTGAAGGCTTAGCGGAAGATGTTTTAGTAAGAATAGGGAAATTTCTTGTACCTGTCGATTTTATTGTCTGCAAGATGGGAGATGATGATCCCCATGAATCCTTAATTCTCGGAAGACCATTTCTGGCTACTTGTCGTGCACGAATAGATGTTAGTTCAGGAGAAATTACCCTAAGATTCGAGGGACAAGCCACAAATGACGACAAGGAAAAAGCAAAAGAAGGAACTGATGATGATGAAAGGGCAAAGGTCAAATCAAAGGTGAAACCAAAATCGAAGCGGAAGAATGATAAGCTTACCTGGAAAAACACGTGGGTACCAAAATGCTTTCTACCCACTACCAAGGAATATGGTTGAATTTCAACCAAGGAATGATGCGTCTAGCCAATGACGTAAACCGTGGCGCTACTTGGGAGGCAACCCAAGGTTTTAATAAAATATTTTTACATTATTTTTAAGCTTTCGTTTTTAATGTTTTTGTTCTAATAAATTGCTACAATCATATGGAACCATGTTTTGAGGACTAACTTGTAGGAGTCGTGACTAAAAATTTCTTTGGAAAGGTTAAATATGGACATAGGTATGGAAGGCAAGGCCAAAAATCGGAAGAAAACAATGCAGTGGACCTACACGAGGCTCACACGTGTGTAGCCGTGCGTGGGAACGAGGCAGTAGCTTCCCACGCACGCTCACACGCGTGTTGCCATGCGTGGGAGCGAGGCAGAGAGCTCCCACGCACGGTCACACGAGTGTGACCGGCGTGGAAGGCCCCCTACGGGTTTAAAACCCTTGTTCGGCCACTCCACGCCCCCTAGCCCCAAAACACCATTTTTCTCTTCTCTTCTCCACGCAAGGAAGAACCAAACTCAAGTTTGAACATATTTCTTACTTTTTACCTTCAAGGAAGATCAAAACATCAACATCAAGGTAATTTTTCATCTTTTTAACTCTTTATCCTTGAATATTCATGAGTTTGGAAGAGCTTGAATGTGAAATTTATTCTACATTGCCTAGCATGATTTTGAATGATTTTGAATGATTAAATTGGTTATAATGCTTCATAGAACTATCCTTTGATGTTTTCTTTCATTATTGATGGTTACATTGATGGATTGTTATATATTCTTGAACTTCAAGTGTGAACACCATTGATGAACAAATGGGTTTGTTAGATTTTTTGTTGAAATTATGAAATTGATGCTTGAATTGATGAGTAAACTTGTTATAGAACTATTATACACCATCAATTTGATTTTTCACATGCTACATTGCCCAAATTAAAATTTCAATTTCAAACCCTAATTTTGAATTTGGGGAAGAAGATGAAGTTGACTTTTTGAAATTCTTGACTTTTGTAGTTGACTTCTTATTTGACTATCAAATTGATATATCTTATGATGATTTTATGCATGTGTGTGATAATGGAATGATATTGTTGATATTCTTATGATAAAATTGTCCAAAATATAGGGGAAACTATGGCAAAATTTTCAAAAATTCTTAGCCCTATATGTTTGAAATCCATTATTTTGACAAGGAATTTTGCACTATTATGATGGTGACTTGTTTAAAGCCAATTACCATGAATAATAATTTATATAATTTGTAGGATGGGACGCTCGAAAGAAATTGCAAAGAAATCAAAACACGATGTAGGAGAATCGAGTCGATCTAGGACACGGCAATAAGCTACTGCTCAACAGGCTATACAAGAGCCAGGGTCATGGTCATTGCGACACTTGACACCTATTCAACTTGCAACGGTAGATAACTATAAAGGGAAGCAGTTTTCTGTTGGCCGTCACTTTGAGGATAATGTTTTAAGAGAATTTGGTTGTTTGGAAGAAGTGAATATGCTCCTTAGGCACCCACAGCTCCGCTATCTGTTTCAGTGGAGAGGACCCACCTATGCGCCTGTCACTTATGAGTTCTTGGCGACCCTAGAGATTAGAAGGGAAGTCAACAATGCAAGGGAGTCTATTTCATTCATTAGAAGGGAAGTCAACAATGCAAGGGAGTCTATTTCATTCACTCTTTTCGGCAACCACTACAGTATGTCTGTCAACACTTTAGGTGTTACACTCGATTTTCATGATGCAGCAAGCGTATCCATGCAATATTTCAGAGATTTCAAGGAAGATTTTGATACTGACGAAGTTGCTAGACAGTATTGGAGAAGAATCACCAACAATGCCCCATATAAGTCTTCAAATTTGAAAGCAAAGCTCATCACCCGGAATGCTCTGAAGGCTATCAGATTAGCCTTAGCCATAAATCTCTCAGGCAGAACCACAAACCGCAACAAGGTAGCCATAAATCTCTCAGGCAGAACCACAAACCGCAACAAGGTATACAAAAATCTCTCAGGCAGAACCACAAACCGCAACAAGGTATACAAGCAGGACTCAGGCAGAACCACAAACCGCAACAAGGTATACAAGCAGGATCTATTCTACATGTGGTGCATGGAGAATGATGTTCGCATCAACATGGGCGTTCAATCTAGGAAGTGGCTCTAGACCCAGCTAAAGCCTAAGGTTCAGACCGTGTTTATTGGACCTTTTGTTACTAAACTATGCATTGGGTTGGGCCTACTGAACCGGTTGATGGGAGAGAGATGCATTGGGTTGGGCCTACTGAACCGGTTGATGGGAGAGAGATCCGATGGTTGTACAATACTGAACCGGTTGATGGGAGAGAGATCCGATGGTTGTACAATTTCTTACCGGTTGATGGGAGAGAGATCCGATGGTTGTACAATTTCTTTCCGGTTGATGGGAGAGAGATCCGATGGTTGTACAATTTCTTTCTCCGTGGGTGAGTTCTTTGCTGCAGAATTAAGGCTTGGAGGTGATGATGCACCTAATCTAGAGGTTTCTGATGATGACAACGAGGACGAGGAAGAGAATGAGGAGGAGGATGCTGCACAAGAGCAAGGCCCTACTCCAATGGAGTGGACCGTGTCACAGAATTTTCATAGACAGCTCCATGAGGAACAAATGAACTATTGGCGTGAGGAGCATACTTGGCAGCAAGGCCACTTCACATCCATCTCCGCAAGACAGGATGTTCACACCGAGGACCTCAACCGCATGAGACAGGCGGTGGAGGATAATGATAGAAGAATTGCCGCTCTTGAAGCTAGATTCGACAGGTAATTTCGTCCCTTCGATAATGAGTGATGCCTTCCTTCAATTTTTCTCGGTCTTGACTGATTGACACTTGATTCTGAGTTCTGTGACTTTGGTTACTATGGTTGATGGCCCCACCTGAACATTAGGATCCCTATGCGCGGGGTTCCGACTTTTATTTCTTTTATCTCTTTACTTTGCTTTATTTATCTTTATCGCTTTATGTTATTTAATTTCCAACTGCTTTACTTTTCTGCATTTCTATTCGAATATTTCTACTTATTTTATGCTTTATTATCTAAGTTTTTGTTATTTTTATCGCTTTTATATTTCTATCAGCTTATAATAATTGAATAGTACTCCGAAAACCCTTTTTGTATGTTATGTCTCCATTTCTTATAGAGCATCTATAACGGGAGCGAGCCTATGCTGGAAGCTAAAGTGTGGAAAGAGGGATGCATACTTGGTTTATCCTCTTATCCCTTTTCTAATTTTAAGCCCCGTTTTGATCTTTAAAGTGTGGAAATATTTTCTTTATAGCTTTGTGTATGAGTATACTTAAGTTTACCATGATTAATAGGATCGTTTGATGCAGACCCTTTATCCTAGAGCAATTTCCAAAGTGTGGAAAGGGATTTTTATTTGTCTATCCTTAGAATCCCTATTTCGTTCTTTTACCCTGTACGTATAGAAACATTGAGGACAATGTTTACTTTAAAGTGTGGAAAGGACGCACTTCGTGCTTTACATGCTTACATGCTTAGTTTTAGAAGTTGAAGCTCTTGGGAATGATAAGCGGGTGTATTTGCAGTTTTGAAAAGAGAGTTATTATTTGTGTTATCTAGGGAGAATTTTGACTAGATGCCCAAAATTTTTTACTCTCGAAATATCTTTGAGGAAGTTACTTTTCGCACCCATGAGAGTGTTTAGAGCCAAATAAGTTTATATTCTTGCCTGCTTGCATGATGTTCACCTCTTATTTACGTAGGACCTTAGTCAAGGATCTCTCGAAATGGGAGTGTGCACTCTTTAATTTTAGAAAGATAAAACTAGCGAGGCCCGGAATTGAACTAACCTTGGTAGGGCATGGGGCAAAAGGTGAGCCTAATGGTGAGTTTAATGAGAAAACAAAACCCTTGAACATTAAATAGAAAAAGGCATGAAGGGTTGACACGAGGAGAAGTCAAAAAGGCAAAAGGCCAATCACCAAAGAGTTTAAAATTGAGGGAAACCAATTCGTTGGGTTGTGTCCAAACCATAGTCTTCGGTAAGCAAAAAGCTTTATCTGGAGTCGGTTGTTCACATAAAAAGATCCCAAGAATTGAGAAAATAGAGCTGAGGTGAGCCGCTTTGCTAGGATTCGAGTACCCATTGCACTGACCTTTGAAAAAGCATGGATCTCCATGTGAAGTCGGGTGGCTCGATGATGTTATCCTAGGAAGTGAGAAGAAAGAGGGACCGCGCTAAGCCAAAAGCGGTGAGTGGTCCATGCCCCTACCCTCATTTACATTTACGTTGGGCTTTGGCGTATAAGGATGGAAAGTTGATTAGCTAGTGCACATCGTTCCCACTAGTGGGATCGGCTAGAGGCCCTATTTAAATAANCGGAGACTTATATGCTTAGAGAGTAAAATGTCTTGCTTGAGGACAAGCAAGAAGCAAAGTGTGGAAAATTTGATAAGACTCCGAGATACCCTTATTTCAGGCACATTTTAGGGTGTTTTATCGCGTCTATAGCATCCTTATTTGGTAAATTATGTGCGTAAATGCTTGAAAATCACTAACTGATGCACGGAAGCTCCCCACGCACGCTCACACGCGTGTGAGAGGCGTGGAGACTGCAATGCGTGAATTTCAGCTAGGGTTGTCATTTCGGAGACTATTTAAACCCCTTTGATGAATTTTCAGAGAAGGATTCCAGAATTTTAGTTTTCCCTTTTCTAAGTTTTTCCTTTGGAGAACTTTCTCCATTTTTCTTAGTTTTTAGATTAGATCAATCTCCATTGTAGAAGACAACAAGCTTGGATTGAAGATCTTCTTCTCTCTAGGTGATCTCTATTTCATTTCTATAATTTTAGCTATCTTGTTCTTGGATTAAATTAGCTTTTGCTTGCATTTTATATCATGAGTAGCTAGTTTAGTCTAGGGATTTGGATTGTGTGATTGAATATTGCTTTTGTGATGATCTTATTTCTATATCTTGGATCTATGAGTTTGTGTTGATAGATTATCTATTCTTGTCTTTTGATTGTTGTTTTGATGAGATCTTATTTGGATTTGGCCAATCTAGATGAGAGATTGAGCTCTTGACTCTTTCATGTCTTTGATTTGAGTTAGGATTTGAAGCTTTACACAATCAAAGTTCCTATGGACTTCTTAAGAATAGTAGGATAGTGTGTAGCTTAAGTGTTTGATAAAATTCCTCTTAGAACTTTGGATGCTTGAAGGCACTCCTAAGTCAAAGAAGCCTTAGCGCACAAGGTGGAAAAGGACTAAGACAACACACTCTTGAGTAGACAATATCCTAACAATCCTAATCCATGACCTTAGACTCTCACTATGCAATATTCATGAACACTATCCAATCCCTACCCCTTTTACATATTCACAAAATCACTTTTCTTTTACTACATTCTCTTGCACTCAAACCAACCAATGAACTACTCTCACTCACAAATCCACCTTTCACCACACTCGAATCCTATGCATGATCCAATCAAGTAAACTCCTGAACGTTCGACACACCTCCACGTCCCTCCTTCGAGACCGACACTCGGGGAGTCACAGACTTTCCGTTTTAACATAAATATCTTTTGACGAATCACCCTACGTAAAACTGCTTCTTCACATGGCGGCCTCAATTCAGAAGCAAGAATAAATTGACCCTCCATCAATGAAGAATAGAGTAATTCAATCCGAAAACAAAGAGATTTCGTTGTTATAATTTTTAGAGCTTGTAATGTGAAAGTGTTTATAAGTGTGAATGTATTTATATATCAAACCAGATTTCATACAATGTAAGTAATCATCACAACGTAGTTCAAAATGGTAGAAGTGGTAGTTCCAATAATTTAAGCTGCAGGTATGGTTGAAAAAATTGCTAGGCACTCCTCGGGCGCTCATGGAGCACCTATGGCCTAGGACGCCTAGGCGGGGATTAATCGGCGCCTAGGCGTTAGTGTATTTTTTTTTCTTTAAAATTTTTTTTTAAGTATTTTTAATTTTTTAAAGACTAATAATTAAAAATTATACAATACTTTAATAGTTAATACTAAAATATTAAATATTAACCTAAAAGATATCTAGAATTTGTATAATTTAAGTCTATTTCGCTTAGAACGATGTTATTTTGAGTGAAATAACCCATTAAAAAAAAGAACAATAGTTAATTGGCTGACTAGGCGGCCTAGTCGATGCCTAAGAGGTCTAGTAGGCGCCTAGGTGGTCTGCGCCTAAGCGGCTTAGGCGGTGGTTAGGCGGAGCTTAGGCGGCCTAGGCAGTCGCCTTGTCGGCTAGCCGCCTAGACCACCATTTAATGTGATACGCTAGGCGGTCGATCGCCGCTTAGTGCGTAAGCGAGGAATAATCGACACCTAGGCGGGATTTTTTCAACATTGGCTACAGGTGACATAGCGAGAAACGAAGAGGCGATGCAATAGTCGTATTTTTGCATATTTTTAGGATGAATGACACTCAACATTGTATTTTATAATTGATACCTCAGTCTTTGAAATGGATTTAGATACTAAATGTATCCCTAAAAACCAATTAAATCACTCGATCACCTATAGAATCGGATCCCAAAATCAACAAACACAATAAATTGCCTATATAGTAGACTTTTAATGCCTTCGTGGACCAATGTCAAAAAAAAAGGAAATAAATTAATCAGTTGTGTTGAGCGGCAAAATGGGAGATTTTCATTGGCAAAATCTCCTAGCTATATTGTAATAAAGATTTTGTCCATTTCTGAACCTCATCCTTAGGTATAGTACAATGAATAAAAACACCCTAGATGAACACATAGAAAAGAATTAAACTCAAAAAAGCCTTAACATAAAAAGAAATAGAATATGAAACTATTAAACTTGTAAATACTAAACCTCTTGATCATGGAAGAGGCATTCTATGCTGCTAACCCGCTTGTTTTCTCTGTTTTCATACATTGCATAGGTACGGACCGTCCTAACTCGAATGGCCTTGTTATTGCACGGCGGCCTCAATTCAGAAGCAAGAATAAATTGACCCTCCATCAATGAAGAACAGAGTAATTCGATCCGAAAACAAAGAGATTTCGTTGTTATAATTTTTAGAGCTTGTAATGTGAAAGTGTTTGTAAATGTGTATGTATTTATAGAGCAAACCAGAACTCATACTGTGTAAGTAATCATCACAATGTAGTTCAAAATGGTAGAAGTGGTAGTTCCAATAAGCTATTTTAGCCCTATCTACTTCGATTCCTTTCTTTGAAACTTTATGACCCAAAACTATGCCTTCCTTAACCATGTAGTAACATTTTTCCCAGGAAAGTGCTAAATTCATTTGCTGACACCGCTTTAGAACCTTTTCAAGATTCTCCAGGCACTCTTCAAATGTTTCTCCGAAAATTGTAAAGTCGTCTATAAAGACTTCCATGAAATCTCCGATAAAATCCTCAAAGATTGCTAACATGCAACGCATGAAAGTGGCAGGAGCGTTGCATAAACCAAATGGCATTCTTCTATAAGGAAACGTACCAAATGGGCAAGTGAAGGTTGTTTTCTCTTCATCCTCTAATGCGACTGGAATTTGGAAATAGCTGCTCATTCCATACAAGGAGCAGTAATAACCAAACCCACTTACTCTTTCAATCATCTTATCAATAAAGGGAAAAGGAAAGTGGTCCTTTCGAGTAGCTTCGTTCAGTTTCCGGTAATCGATGCAAACTCTCCATCCAGTTACTTTTCTAGTGGGAATCAACTCATTTTTGTCATTTTCGATCACTGTGATTCCCCCCTTCTTAGGCACCACATGAGTTGGACTAACCCACGCACTATCTGAGATAGGATAAATCATTCCCACGTCCATCAATTTAATTACCTCATTTTTCACAACTTCGAATGTATTTGAAGTGAGTCTTCGTTGCGGTTGGGCTACAGGTTTCGATCCTTCTTCCAATAAAATCTTATGTGTGCAGACGGCCGGATTAATTCCTTTGAGATCAATAATCTTCCAACCTATGGCTTCTTTGTTCTTCTTTAACATTGCTACCAATCGTTCTTTTTGATTATCTGAAAGATCCGTCACGATCACAACCAGAAGTTCCTTCCCGACTCCTATATAGGCATACTCAAGGTGTTCGGGTAGTTGTTTCAATTCTTGTTCCTGAGTTTTCTCGTCTTCCTTTTCTGTTCTGTCATCTAAATCCTTATCAAATCCATCAGATTCATCCCTTTTTCGTCCTCCCAAATCCTCCTCAACTTCCCCAACACAGTTTATATTTTCAACAAATAAAGAATTACATGCATTATCAATTGAATTAAATCGATCGACCTCGCGGTGTAAAGCAATATGCAAAGTATTCACATGCATTATCAATTGAATTAAATCAATTCATGCTTGTAAGTATTCACATTGTGGTTTCTTGCGCCCGTGCGACATTCCCAATTAAAATTATGCCTTTTGGCTTTGGGCAACTCACATAAGTAATCGATTTCATCATGCACAAAGTCAACAAAGAAACAATCATCTCCCTCTAAGGGGTATTTCATTATCTTTGTCACATCGAAGCTGGCAAATTTGTCACCAACTCTGATGACGAGCTTGCCTTCTCCAACATCAATTAAAGATCTAGTAGTGGCTAAAAATAGTCTGCCCAGGATGAGAGGTATCTCTACGTCCGGGTCCATGTCTAGAATTACAAAGTCCACATGAAAGATAAATTTATCAACTCTAACCAACATGTCTTCCACAATACCTCTTGGGTATTTGGTAAATCTATCTGCAAGCTAAATGCACATGCGTGTTGGTTTAAGAGTTCCAAGATTCAACTTTTGGTATAATGCAAAGGGCATTAAATTAATACTAGCTCCTAAGTCAGCTAAGGCTCTATTGAAAGATGTTCCTCCTATATTACACGGAATGGTGAAGCTTCCCGGATCTTTTAACTTCCGGGGTACACTTTTGTGTAATATGGCTGAGCATTCTTCTCCCAGTACTACAATAGCTGATTCAGCTAACTTTTTCTTGTTAGATAAAAGATCTTTAAGGAATTTTGCATACCTTGGCATTTCTCCTAAGGTGTCAATAAACGACATATCAATATGCAGCTGGCGTAGCATTTGTATAAACTTATCATACTTCGCATTTTCGATGTCGGTGCGAAATCGCTGCGGAAATGGAAGTCTCGCTTTAGGTATAGGTGGCGGTTCTTGCATAATCTCTTTTCCTTTCTGAGAATGTTGCTTCTGCGTTTCTTCCCTTCCGGTTTCCCTTTCTTTTTCTTGTTCATCTTGTATTATCTCGGGAGTCTCATCCTTTTCCTTACTTGGTTTTTCTATTTTAGAATAGTTTGAGGAGGTGGAATAATAGCTTCAGGAAGTGCTCTCCCGCTTCTTAATGTGACAGTGTTCACATTTGTCTCCCCTTGCACTTGGATCAGCTCCATGATCTTGGCAAGAGTGATTTCAACAGTCTGAAGTGGCGACAGTGTCTCGTGGCGAAGTTCCTGGATTTCTCCTAGCATTTCCTTGGTAATGGTCTCTTTAAGTTTGGCATTCTCTTCACTCGTCTCGCATATAAAGTCATTCAAGCGTCGTTCAAGAGTGTTTTGATCACTTTTGGGTGAAAGAGGTTGATCCGGAGAAGTTGAAGGATGAAAATCATCTTCAGCCTCGTCCACGCTGCTGTCACGCATGTAGGCATGGCATGGATGGCTACTGGAATCCATCCACGCCTCCTTCATGCGTGTAGCTCACGTGAATGGGCTACTGTGCAGGGAATTTTTGAAATTTTGGTTTCTTGGTTCGTTTGGGTGCATCGGAGGGTAATTTGGAGCTGGTTCATGAGTAAGATGTCTTGGTGGTAAGTAATGACGTGTTGCATAAGCTTGTTCATGGTAATAGGACAGTAGTGGAGGTACGTGTAACACCCCAAATTTTCATAACCAAAAATCCTTAATTTTTTTTCTTTATTAATTGCAAATTTCTACAATCATAACGGAAGCATAAACTAACCAAAATAAAATGGGTATTACCGCCACGCTCAGGTATTTCTCTATACCCAAACGCTAAGGCTAAGGTTTACAACTTACAAAGATATCTCCAGGCTAATACTAATATAACAAATCAAATACACCCGTCTAAAAACAACTTCTAGATTTTCTATAAAAATGAAACTTTAACCAACTATCTAGGAAGTGGCGAATCGCTCTCATAATCCATGCTCATGCAGATGCACCTGAAATATACTCAAAGAGTATCCAAAGTTAGCGCAAAGCTAAGTAAGATTTAATTCACCTCCTAAAATAACTATTTACACATAGCACACAGGAGCACAAATTATAGATAATAATATGTATAAATGTGTACATTAAAATTATTGGAACATAAAGATGCAAATAAGCAATACTCACAATATTCTAAGTAATCACAATTCTCCAAAAATATTCAAGAATTTCAAAACCAATAATTTCTCAAAATTACTCATAATTCATCATTTCCAAATCAATATTTCTCATAATAGAAATTTTAGGAACATTTCAAAAGTAATATATCTTTCAAAATCACTGTTAATATATACATGTACATAACATGGAGGAACACCAATCTCAATACAATGGGCAAGGTCTTGTTTCATCAAGCCCTAGTGAACAATAATCTCTCTATTGAACACTACGCAAAATCCCATTCAATCTCAAATAATGGGCAGGGTCTTGTTTCATCAAGCCCTAGTGAACAATAATCTCTCTATTGAACACTACACAAAATCTCATTCAATCTCAAATTATGGGTAGGGTCTTAATTAATAAGCCCTAGTGAACAGTAATCACTCTACTGAACACTAAACAAAAATCCCATTTAAGTGGAATAGAACTAATACCTTAAGTGTGCACACCCCCAATGTGTTTCCAAGTCCAATGGGTAGTAACTAGTCCTAGTACTCAACAGGGTAAATACCCTAGTGGTAGACTCCGCTAACCACTCCTCAAAATAACAAAACTAAAAGTCCTAGTGAGACAGGATATGTTTCTACTGCTCACACCACAACAAACTGAGTTTTAACCCAAGTATCCAGAATTTCACCACAGGATACTACACAAACCTTAAAATTCATTAAGGGCATCACAACCCAACAAAGCATTTTATCCTTCATCTTTATAAAGTTAATAATAACAATATTTCTCATATGCCACTCCAAGATGGTAGATTTTCAAAATTCAATCACAAGCTTTGTAGCCAACTAAAACATAGACTACTAATAACATTCACTTGAATTTCATATACAAATGTATGCATTTTCTCAAAATATTCATGTCTCTCATTAAAATAACATTCCAACCTCTGTAACCAACACATATGCATATAATCTCAAGTAAACAACTTCTCCATGGCTCAAATAATCAACAAGACACAAGAAACAGTAACTGACAGAAATTTCAGAAATTATTCCATGGATTGTAGAATTTTCTGTGGAAAATTGGTAGCATATTTTAGCACCAAATTTTCCAGATAATAAGTACAACAAGTCTAGATTATACCCAAAAATTTTCAGGTCAATCCAAGGTCTAGAAGTATTTTTCTTGAAATTTTTCCCAACACTGCGCTGCACAAAAATTTAACTGGCAGCACACTGCCACAACTTTACCAAATTTTTATAGAAATAATGAAGCATATCTCTAACAAAATAATTTATATACATCAAATATCATAAGCCTAGGATTTCTAAATAAAATTTCAGGCCAATCGGAGTTCAAAAAGTATTTTTTACGAATTTTATTTTCAAACTGCCCCAGTCATAATTTTCTCAAACAGTGGCTACAATGAATTTAATCCTTCATTCTAATTATCATAAAATCACCATAATCTATATACCACACAAAATATATTCATATACAATTCAAAATAAACACGTAGGAATAAATAATAATACTTTTATTAAGAAAAAGTAATAATTTGGTGATACTTACTCTAGAGCCAAAACTCTACTGCACCCACTAGAAATTCTTGATGATCCTTGTCTGCTAGTTTGAGACTAATTGATGATGAATAGGGAGAAGACTAGGTTTTATTTGTTTGGGAGAGAGAGGGAATGGCGACACAGAGGAGGAAAGAAATATATAGAATTAGGGTTATCGCAGGAACGGTATTTATATGTAGAGGGATAATATAATTAGGATTAGGAATTTAATTATAAATATATGATGGGGAATATTTACATACTACATATGATATATATTAGGATTACTCAGATTGGGAAAAATATTACTCAATATAATATTCATAAGATAATATGAATTAAGAAACTATAATATCTTTAAAATGATATAATAAAATACTCTCAAAATAATTTTGGGTCACATAATATGTAATAATAAATTCATATAATTATGAACCATATAGTAAAATAACCGGGTATTATAGTACGGAATAATGAAAAGGGGGTGGGTAAGAAAAAGGGTAGTGGTGATAGTATTGTGGAGGTGGATACGGTTGATATGGTGGTGGATAGTAGGGATCTCTTCCATAGGATGGATGACTGTAGTAGGCTCTTTTGTCATGTGGAGGTGGATCCATGTTCGTGTAATAGAGAACCTATAATCAAATGTTCAAACAAAGAATCGGTGCACAAGAGGTAGCTCCTTTCACAAATTAGCTCAAGGTGTGTGTGGATAGGTGTGAAAGTGTAGGCAATATTAGAACAAAAGCAAAACAAAATAAATCAAACAAGTTGTCAAAACAATTCAAGATAGTAAAACTTTAAACTACACCGTTTGCCATCCCCGGCAACGGCCCCATTTTGAGGTTGTGTAAGTCTTAGTGGTGAGGTGTGTGATGTAGGTGGTAAAACGAAGAGTCTAAACTCCCCGAGTGTCGATCTCTCGAGGATGACAAATTGGAGAGCACAAGCTTTCTATCTATCGTTGTTTAGGCAACGCAAGGAAATAGAGATGTAATGGGAAAGGGTCATAGTGTCAGGAGCATGGAATGTGGTAATCTAAGAAGTTACTTAAAAAGAAAGAACGGATGGGGCTAGAATCTACAGGAGTTTGGTTCATTTCATACAGAAGAGATTTGATTTTCCTTATGATTTGACTGAAGGAGCTCGGAACACATTCCTGAGTGGCGTCACACTCAAGCTCCCAATCCTCAGTCGGTTGGGGAATTTTATCAAACACTTTGCCTACGAGATCCCTCCGAACCTCATCTTCTCATATTGAGGGCGGGAGATGTGAGCAGTGGGCTCTCACCCCTTTCGCCAAAAGGATGATCCTAGACCCTTGAAGGGATCGGGGCCCTCGATCCAACAAGAACATCCATAACATACACACAATTTCAATAAATCAAAGGAAATCAAATCTCATTCAAACATTTCAAATCATGAATACAAAATCTCCATCCATCCTAGCCCTCATCCTAAAATCTAGCCCGTTATAGGCCTCATCAACATCATAGCTTTCAAAGATCAAGATGGAATTACAAAAGCAATAGAAAAAGCAATGGACTTTAAAAAAAAAAAAAGAAAAGATTCAAGAGAGAGATTCAAAGAGAAATCAAATAATAGTAAAGGAAAAGTATAACCAAGATGAGTTGTAAGCAATGGTAATCCAAGAATCTTATCTCCAAGAATCCTCTCATTCCTCCTCCCAATTCTATCTAACCCTTACTCTAAAAGTGAGAAGTAAAAATTATCAAAAATCCCCTTTTCTCCAAGCTGAAATATTCCTTTTATACTAAAACTTCGCGCAGGATTCTGGTGCAGGTTCACGTGGCCTACACGCGTGTAGGCATACGTGGAGGCCTACTGGAATTCGTCCACGCATGCTACACGCGTGAATGGGGGCGTGGACGGGGAATTCCTTGTCTTCGTTTCCTTTGCTGTTTTCGGGTTGGTCTTTGCTTGCACCAAGGTCGGGTTTGTTCCTCTTTTGTCGTACATATCTTCCTTAGTTAATTTAAGTCTTCAATCCTGTAAAAATCCTTTAAAACGTACCACGCAAAGCACTTTTACAATTGTTAGCACATTGATGTAAAAGTACATAGATTGAGTCCTTTAAAGCATTTGTTTGGCAATAACCTTCCTTAATTAGTCCCAATAAGTTAGGTACTTTTGGCGTCTATCATATACCCAAAAGTCGTTTTCGTAACTCGCTGCTGAAGGATAGGGACGCCTAGATAGTTCCCCAAGTTGTCTGAGACTGGAATACCCATGGTCCTCTTCAACTCTCTTTTGGTCCCTGCATTAGTGTTAGGACTGCAAAAAATACAAGATTTATTCACGTTAATGGTCAAACCTGATTTCCTCAAAAATTCTTCAAGACAATCCATGTGACCCGACCCTGGGCTTGAGAAGCTTCAGCAAAAAGCATTAAGTCATCTGCAAAAAAATAAATGGGAGACACCAGTCCCACCTCTTGAAACCACAATGGGTTTCCAATTTTTTCTCTTGACCTCGGACTAGATTTCCCAAGAAAGCTTTTCCATGACCAGGATGAAGAGATAAGGAGCTAGATGATCACCCTGGTAAAGGCCACAACCAGGACGAAATAGGGCAAGCTTCTCCCCGTTCCAGAGTAAGGAGATGGAGCTTTCCCTAAGGGAGAACATGAACAAATTAATTATTTGCGATGGGAAGCCAAAGTCCTCGAGAGTTGACTCTAGAAAGTCCCAATTGATACTGTCATAAGCTTTGTGAAGATCAACTTTGATGGCCATAGTGCCCTTCTTCCCTTTTTTATGACGCATCGAGTGGATATTTCCTAGGTAAAGATGATATTATCCATTGTGGACCTTCCTGGGAGAAATTTGTTTTTGAAAGGACCGATGAGCTTTTTCATGATCGGCCCCATCCTGTTTACAATGACCTTCGAGATGATTTTGAAGCTGACATTGAGAAGGGTGATTAGTCTAAAGTCCGCTGATGATTCCGGATTTTGCTTTTTGGGTATAAGGGTAATGAAGACCTCAAGGAGCTTAAGAGGGACCCTTCCTATAGTTAAAGCCTTGTTGACAAAAGAGGTGATTCGAGCTTTCACCCCTTCCCAAAAGGTTTGGTAAAACACCGCTTAAATCCCCATCCAAGCTTAGGCTCCCAAACTTCTTCATTTCCATCACCGTGTTCCTCACTTCATCAAGACCCTCCATCCGAGAGAGAGACTTCATTTGATTCTAGCTAATTTTGGGACCATCATACGTGAGATCAAGAATATCATGTTCCAAATTCCTCCTATTAAACAAGTCAATGAAGAAGTTAGACACATTATCTGAGATGGCCTTGAAATCAGAATTCCACTCACCATTGATTTTACGCATTCATATTCTAGCCCGATTTCATCTAATGAGAGTGGACTTATGGTAAAAGGCAGTGTTCATATCCCCATCTTAAATCCACAACCTTCTAGAGTTTTGGAACCATAGAAGTTCCTCTTCTTCTTAGACTTAGCTCAATTCAGCAATTAACTTCTTTTCCAATGCCTGTAAACCTCTCGAGGAAGGAAAATAGGCAAATTCTTGAATTCCCTGGATCCTAGCTTGAAGGCTAGCCTTTCTTTTGAAAATATTACCAAACACCTTATTATTCCCCTCTTTACTCTGAATTGTCACCTCGACAATCGTACCAACTAAATCTAAGTTAGGTTCATTCCAGATATTGTTCCAAAGGACCTTGTAGTCTTCCTGCCTCAGCCAAGCCCCCTCGAGACGAAAGGGTTTATTCTCTTTACGGGGAGGTCTACCCGCCACCCCAATAAATTTAAGCGGATGATGATCCAAGTGAGTCCTCGGGAGGATAGTTGATTTAGCCTCTGGGAAAAGTAATTGAGCGTCCAAGTTCCAGAACACACGGTCTAGTTTTTTACGAAGCAAAGTACGCTCACCTTCATGTCTAAAGTTAGCACATCGATTCAGGTTGACTGTAGCATCACCCCATTGTTCACTCTCGTCAATAATGTCATTAAAGTCCCCATCATGATCCAGGGTTCGCTATTATTACTCGCGTAGATTTTACAATCACTCTAGAACATATCCTTGGCCAAAGGACTAGGCCTCACATATGCAAATGAAACTCTAACAGATGTCATACTCGAACCTCCCACAATTCCATAGATTGCTTAAGTCGTGTGCCTGACGATAGAGAAATAAAAAAAATAGTGTGAATTTTTTTTTGGTCCTACTATTATTGGGGTATTGCAAATTTTAGTCCACCTCATTAATTTTTTTCACATTGCGGCTAGTCTTATTTAGCGTTTGCCACTTTTAGTCCACCGTTAGATTTCCTATCAAGTGGCCGTCCAAGACAATGGTTTTTTGGTCTTTTCATGCTTTTGTCTTCTCCTTGGATTCATGCTTTGGGGTTATTTTGGTTTTTTCGCCAGTGTAAAGATTTTGGCGCTCTACAAATATCCTCCGCCAGTGTAAATATTCCCATCAAATATCCTTAACGGGATATTGACGACATAACTTGGAATCTTTGGCAATAGCGGTTATTTTATCAAAGTTTATCAATTTTCTTGACGGAAAAGAAACGGAAGAGTTGCCCAGAATCTTGAACATCATGATACCTATTCCAGAACACCAGTGTACCATCTCACCCACGACGATAACTCTCGCGATTCCCCGCCGGAGTTCGCAGCGAAATCAGAGAGGTTTAGGGAGTTGTGGCCATCGGCGATGGGTAGAAGGAGAGATGATCCTTAAAGGGGAGGGAGTCTTTGACTATGAGGCTATGGAGAACGTAGAGGCACTTGAGGGCGACGAAAGGGTTGTGGGTGCGGTGGAGGCGGTCCGTGATGGTACCGATGTAGGCGCATATCACCGGGAGCGATCGGTCCCCAAGGTCGAGAATGGCGGCCATGCGGTGAAGATGCAGAACTGTGGGTGGTGGCGCGTATGACGGTGATGCGGACCGATGAAATGGCTCGTTTCGTCGTGAACGAGGCTTTGATCAGGGACGCCTTGTCTTTCAACGCGCCAAAAATTAGCTCCCAGAGCCACTTTCTTAGATTCATGGTGGGTTGAATTTTGAAATCTGGCGATGGAAATGGTAGGAAGAAAGATTTAGGTCTCAATCTGGATTGAAATGGGTAAGGAAAACCAGCGCAAAGGGTAAAGGAGAATGAACAGTGAATTGTGTATTCAATCAACAACCCAAAAGATATTACAGACTTTCAATATATCTGAGTAACCTAACTAAACCCTATAAAAGAGGATAACAGTTAAGTCTACACACAAGACTAGGCAACAATCTAACTATACTAACACAACCCCTCAAACGCAAGGTTGGAGGGCGACAACATTGAGCTTGTCTCGTAAGCTTGCAAATCTAGCGGTCGGGAGTGGTTTTGTGAAGATGTCTGCCAGCTGATTTTCACCAGACGCCACCTTGTCCTGAACAAAGTGAAAATCAATCTCCACATGCTTAGTTATGGCGTGAAAGACCGGATTGGCGGCTAGATATGTGGCCCCGAGATTGTCACACTAGAGAGTGGAAAGTGCGCCAGAGTGTAGCCCTAGCTCACGAAGAAGTGAAACAACCCAAGTGACCTCAGCCGTAGCATCTACAAGACCCTTATACTCAGCTTCTGTCGAAGAGCGCGCAACTGTCCGTTATTTGCGTGATACCCAGGAGATCAAGTTTGATCCAAGAAAGACAGCATAGTCACTCGTAGAGTTGCGGTCTTGCGAGCAGCCTAACCAGTCTGAGTACGAGAAGTCATAGACGTCACAGGATCTAGACTTCGTCAACTCTAACCCATAAGCTAGCGTGCCTTTAACATAGCAGAGAACACGCTTCAAGAGGCCCCAATGTTCCTCAGTCGGGGAGTGCATAAACTGGCACAACCGATTGACCGCATAAGACATGTCAGGCCGAGTTATAGTGAGATACTGTAGTGCAACGGCCAAGTAATAAGCTCCCAAGATGACTAAGTATATAGGTCTATATCGGGGTGGTTTAATAGAGATTTAGTATCCTTTTCTGACTAATCTATTGTATTTTGTGCTCTAATAAGTTGATCACGTGCAGAGCTACCTCTTTTATGTTTTTAAAATGTTTTATAGGTCCCAGGAACCACTCAGCAAGATATACGGGCATAATGAGCAATCAGAGCAGAAAAGAAGTCCCGGGATGGCTAGGAAGTGCAATCCACGCGTAGAGCAACCATGGACAAATTCCAGTACGTGTCCACGTGCACATCCACGCGTTGATGAAATGCCCCAACCCAATGAGGACTTGGGAGTCCGAGTATGGCGCCACTCGGTGATGGTGCCAAGAACTCCCTAGTTTGAGTCCGAATCACGTTGTCTATAATCCCCGTAGTAGGATCAATCGCAATAGCTAGTTATGACTTCCAATCCCCGTTCCTTTTAATTGTTTACTCTTGTTTACCATTGCTTCCCCTTGTCTTTATGGTTCTTTTGTTTTCTTGTGATTCTTATAACTCTTTCCTTTTAACATCCTAAATGCCAATGCATAGTTAGATTCCAATTTGCTATCCTTGAGAACACGACACTCGGGGAACTTTTCCTCGTTTTACCACCTTTATTCACTCACCCAAAACAACAGTATCAAAATGGCGTTGTTGCCGGGGATTGCAAACGGTTTATGAATTGTGTTTGACATTTAGGAAGTTGATTGTTAAGATTTCTTGAATATCTTTCTTTTTGCTTGTTTGTTTTCCTATTTTTGTTACTTGATTTGGAGAAGTGAGCTTATTTGTCTTGCATATCTTGTTGCTCACTTGCAACTACTACTAGTTGCAAAGGTTTGTTGTTTGGTTAAGCTTTGTGCAGGAAATTTTTGTTGGAAATCACTTGAAAGCTTGCCAATGAGTGCCTATATGAATCCCCATAGTTACCAACACCATGAGGGAAATCAATTGAAATATACTCCACCCCAACCATATCCCTAGTGCCCCCATTCTACCTATGCTTACCCTCCACCACCATATCACTACCCACCTCTAAATCCTTATCCATCTTCACACCACTACTTACCACCTCCATACCCATATTCTACCTCGTATATGGATAGCCATCATCCACCACTATATGCACACCCACCTTCACCTTATCAAGAAGAACTCCCTTTACAATCCCATATACTTCAAGAGGACTCGTTGAGCTTTAAAGATTTATTTCAAAGTGTTGAGAATAAGCTTGTCCAAATGATGAAAAACATTGACCCAAGCTACACTCACAAGCCCTATTCATTCCCCAATTCCTACCCAAACACCTACTACCCACCTCCATCACAAATTCATGAAGAAAACAAGGCTTCACACCGCTATGAAACACCACCCTCCATTTTGAATTTTACCTATTCCAATCCTTGTGATTACCTCCCACCGGCCCATGACGAGATTGAGATCTTAAAAGAAAAAATAGAAGCAGTCACAAAGATGGCCAAGGAGGCCACGACTAATTTAAAAGCCAAAATCAAGAGCGAATCGAAAGATTATCTTGCTACCCTCCGGGAGGAAGGTCGCCCATTAGAAGAGATTGAAATGAAAATGCTATCTATGATGGAGGAACTCATGAAGACAAGCTCATTACGGGTTAACTACCCCATTGTAGATGATCTCCCGACTTTGGAGGCCAATCCAAGGGTTGTACATGAGGTTGAAAAAGAACAAAATGGTAGGGAAGAGGTGAGTGTTGAGGAGATAGTGGAGTGTTATGCCCTGGTGCTTGAAGAAGTCCCAATTTTCGAATTGGATGATCAAAAGGAAGTAGAGATGGAGAGTGAAGATGAGGACATTGAAGTAGTGTGGGAAGATGAAGAGCCGAGATGTGGTAACATTCTTAATCCTTCTTCTGTTAATAGTCTTAAAAACTCTTGTCCTCTTATTGAAAACACTCTTGACACTTGTGTGGATGACTCCCCTTTGAAATGCAATAATGATCTATATGCATGTGATAATACTTGATTTTATTTCCGGGAGGATGATTCCATAGGCTTTGATGATGATGATTCTATTAATGAGTGTGAGAGTGTTGATTCGTTTGATGATGATAATTGGAATTCTTGTGAGGATGACTCCCTTTGCAATGATATTTCTAATACTTGTGCTTATGCTTGCTTTAATTTTTGGGAAGATGATTTCGTAGAAACTTGCGATATATTGATTGATGATTGTGAGGATTCTCTTTTGTTTGATGAAGAATATGTTTGTTTCAACTTTTGGAAGATGAATCCTTAAACTTGTTTAGCAATGGGTTGATGAGTGAGGGGGATGATGCTTCATTTTACTCATGTGAGGATGAGGGTGATTCTTCTAGTCAAATTGAGTGGGAGATGAGGAGAGTGAGTGTGAGGAAGATATGGTGGAAAATGGAGAGATTGTCACTTTTGACATAATGGAGAGAGTTGAGTGGGGAGACTTTGCTAAATTTGAAATTGAAAAAGGGAGTGAGGAGATATGGTAGTAATTGTTTGGTCAATTATGCAAATTGTTCTTCCTTTTCTTATGTTTGAATTCAAGGATGTCCCCCATCTTGGGGCATTCCTTGAAGCCAATGTTTATGGGACGCTTGGTAAGGTTCTGAAATCGGTGTGTTTCAAAGGATAACACATATTGCGTCTAGCCTAAGACGTTAAACGGGGTGCTCTTGGGAGGCACCCCAAGTCTATCCTGTGCATATTTTTCATTGTTTCTTTTGTGTTTTGTTAGCTTGTTGTTACTTTTTGCTTTGGTTTCTTTTGAGCTAACATTGCAGGTGATTTTGGTGCTATGCCATGAAGAATTTGAACTAAAATTGACTAAAAGTGGAAGGCAAAAGCCGGGAGATGGAGAAAGGTATCAGCACTACTGTCCATGTTGCTCTCACGCGTGGAACCAACATGGAATCTTTCTAGTGCTGATCCACGTGGACATCCACGCATGGAGTCTACGTGGATAGGTCTTGACAAATTATTGTGCATTGTGTTCTTTTTCTTCCAATTTTCATGAGTCTCCAAGGTTTGGTCGTGCCAAGAATCATCTCCTATCTTGATTTACATATCTTTCTTGTTGCTTTTGTTTTAGTTCCTTACCTTGTTTTAGGATTTATAATTTGATGCTTTCATTGTAAATAAAAGGAGTTCTGTCATGCCATGGCACGTCAATTGGTTGTCTTCTTGCACTAACATTGTTTCATGTAGCTTTGATAACGGAGTCCACCCAATGTTAAAAGCTAAAGTGTGGAAAAAGGGATGTAGATTTAAAGTGTGGATAGGACGCACTTTGTGCTTAAATGTTTGATTGCTTAAGTTGGTCTTTTGGTCATGATAAATGGGTGTGTTTGCTATTTGGAGAGTGAGTCATTGTTTGTGCTATCTAGGGAGAGTTTTGACTAGATGCCAATAAATTTTTTTTTTCTTGAAATATCTTTGGGAAGTTACCTTTTTGCACCCATGAGAGTGTTTAGAACGAAATAGGTTTACATTCTTGCTTTCTTGCATGATGTTCACCTCTTATTTAGATAGGGCCTTAGTCAATGATCTATCGAAGTGGGAGTGTGCACTTATTAATTTGAGAAAGATATTGTAAGCGAAGCCCGGAATTGAACTAACCTTGGTAGGGCATGGAGCAAAAGGTTAGCCTATTGGTCAGCATTAGAGTGAAATATCCCTTAATCCCAAGAAAAAGGCATGAGGGGATGTATGAAGAAAAAGTAGAAAAGGCAAAAGGCCAATCCTAGAGGTAAAAACCGAGGAAAGCCATCTTGCTAAGATGTGGGCAACCATTACACTGTCTTCGA
Organism: Ipomoea triloba; assembly: GCF_003576645.1. NCBI lineage: Eukaryota > Viridiplantae > Streptophyta > Magnoliopsida > Solanales > Convolvulaceae > Ipomoea > Ipomoea triloba. The sequence goes on from NC_044927.1 coordinate 12,308,216, forward strand.
AAAAGCGTAGAGCTCTACGTGAAGTCGGTTGTCCACGCGAAATGATCCTAAGAGATGAGAAAATAGAGAGGAGGTGAGCCGTTTCGCTAGGGTTCGGGTACCCATTGCACCGACCTTCGAAAAAGCATGGAGATCCATGTGAAGTCGGGTGCCCGATGACGTTACCCTAGGAAGTGAGAAGAAAGAGGGACCGCCCCAAGCCATTGGCGATGAGTGGTCCATGCCCCTACCCTCACTTATCTTACTTGTTGGGCTTTGGCGTTTGGTTGGAAAGGTTGATTAATGAGTGTACATCGTTCCCACTAGTGGGATCGGCTTGAAGGCCCTATGTAAATGAGAGGTGAAATTAAAATTGGTTTACATGCTTGAACATGGTGTGATAAGTGTGTTCCCGTTGCTTAAATGTTTATCTACGAAGGGTTTTTGCTTCTCAAAAATATTTCTTGAGTTGTATGACATCTAGTCAACATTCTTTGTAGATAGCATGAAGGATTTCCCCCTCTCCGGTAGCCCTCGCATTCGTTTTTGATTGACCAGGAGTACAATTTGAGTAAGCCTAGTATCTTGGGAACTTAGATGCTTGAATTCGAATTGTCTTGCTTGAGGGCAAGCAAGGTTTAAAGTGGGGAAACTTGATAAGCTCCCAAGATGACTAAGTATATAGGTTTATATCAGAGTGGTTTAATAGCGATTTAGTGTCCTTTTGACTAATCTATGGTATTTTGTGCTCTAATAAGTTGATCACGTGCAAAGCTACCTCTTGTATGTTTTTAGAATGTTTTACAGGTCCCGGGAGCCACTCGGCAAGATATACGGGCATAATAAGCAATCGGAGCAGAAAAGAAGTCGCGGGATGGCTAGAAAGTGCAATCCATGCGTGGGGACAACATGGACAAATTCCAGTACATGTCCACGCACATCCACGCGTGGATGAGGAGTAAATGATCAGAAAACCGTCGTACGCGACCTAGAATCAGCACTATTTAAAGAGGCTTTGGCGGAAATCAAAGGGGATGGATCATTTTTAGAGTTTTACATTTTAGATTTAGATTTCTTAGAGAGCATTTTAGATAGAGAAAACACTTAGAGATCTAAATTGTAGAAAGATTGAAGATCAAGTTGGATTGAAGCTTGTATTTCATATTTCTTATGTGAATTTTATCTTTAATCTCATTTTCATTTCAATTTCTATTTGTAAATTACATTCCTCTAGATTGATTTAGGTTTTCTTCTTTTGATTTGAATGATGATTGCATAGATTAGATTAGGGGATTGGGGGCCCCAACCTAGTTAATGTGATTGATTTGTTGAAATGCTTCCATTTGATTGTAGACATGATGAACTAGGGTTCTATGACTTGTGTGGTTGATGATTGACTTGATTTGTGCCTACTTAAGGCCTTAGTAGGTAGCAAAGTTAGGGAAAGTGTAGGTTGAGAGATATCGGACCTATACGAGTCCTAATCAACCACATCCCCGCCCTCAATCCGGAAGGATGAGGCCCGGGAGGAGTGGTAAACCAAGTGTTTGATGAAATGCCCCAACCCAATGAGGACTTGGGAGTCCGAGTGTGACGCCACTCGATGATGGTGCCAATAGCTCCCAAGTTTGAGTCCTAATCACGTTGTCTATAATCCACGTAGTAGGATCAATCGCAATAGCTAGCTAAGACTTCCAATCCCCGTTTCTTTTAATTGTTTACTCTAGTTTACCATTGCTTCCTCTTATCTTTATGGTTCTTTTGTTTTCTTGTGAGTCTTGTAACTCTTGCCTTTTAACATCCTAAATGCCAATGCATAATTCGATTCCAATTTGCCATCCTTGAGAACACAACACTCGGGGAACTTCTTTCTTTGTTTTACCCTTCATTCCACCCCCACTAAAACTACTCCTTCACCAAACGTTGATACTGTGTGGGATTCTTGAATAGATCAGTTGTCGGTGACACAGTTTGTGTGAGAGCTGCCGGTGTGGTGAGCGGTTTGCAGTAAGTCATTCCAACCCTTTGTAAAATGTCATCCATATAGCGGCGCTGTGAGAGCAATTAAACGCCTAGTATAGACAAATTCTCGATGCCGAGAAAAAAACTTGGTGTGCCCAGGTCTCAGATTTTAAACGTGGTGGCCAACCGGGAGAGCAGCGAGTCAATTAGCCCCGAATTGTCGCCCATCATGGTAATGTTGTCTACCTAAACCAGGAGAAAAGCTCAAGATTCTTTAGCGGAGTAATGAAAAAGTGACACGTTAGTTTTTTATGCGGAGAAACCTGCTGTCAGAATGTAGTCGTGCACACGTTTGAACCACACTCGCGGAGCCTTCTTCAGCCCATATAAAGACCGTTGTAGATGGCATACATGGTCTGGATGAGACGGGTCTTCATAACCTGGTGGTTGTCGCATGTACACCGTCTCAGCTAGATGGCCATTTAGAAATGCGTTGTGGACATTGTTGGTCCCGGTGGGTAGAGGAGTGATTCTAGAAGGGGGGGGGGATGATTGAATAGACTCACTAGGTTTTTGAAAACTTTTTGCAAGTAGAAACTCTTAAAAAGAGTTAAAACTTGACCAAAGATAAACGCAGCAGAAATAAAAGGTTATCACTTTTTAGTATCACTTTGCACCGTTTTATAGTTAAGAAAATATTAGGTTTGGTTCGTGAGTATGCAATGCAATAGATAAAGCAATAGGTAAAAGAGAGAGAGAGAGAGAGGGGGGGTTTATAGTGGTTCGGCTATTAACGAAGCCTACTCTAGTCTTCTTCACAACTTGTGAAGGATTGCACTATTATCTCCTTTGATAGTACAATGTCTTCCCAAAACGTGCTCCTTTGATCACAAAGCTAGGCAGCCACGCTCGTGTAGGTTTTTCAACTTTTCCAAGTTTACTCCGCCTCTTTCTACTTTTCCCAAGTAGAGGTTGGTTGAAAGGTTGAACTTTTCTCCAACTTCAAAATCGTGGTTTGAGCTTCTTGAATCAACACTTTGATTAGCACAAGATTTCTCTTCAAAACTAGATTGAGAGTTTTAGCCTTTTCGGATATTTTGCACACTTTTTGAAAGCTTATAATCGCCTATTGCATGTATGAACCAGCCGCTCCAAATGGAATGAAGCTTGGGTATTTATAGGCGTGAAATTTGATTCCGTTGGAGGGAAATCAAATTTCAAAACCTATGTCCAGTGTGTAATATCCGCTAGGTTATAGTTGACCCATGTGAATGTCAGTACTTTCTAGTCGTTTGTCTACTTTAGTGTAAAGACAATTTGTCTTTTGTCTTACACAAAAGGACACGTGACCATCCATGCGTGGATGTGCACATGGACTGGACATGCGGAAGAAAAATTAAAGAGGGAAATTTTGGGAAGGCTATTAAGGAAGCTAGTTATAAATTTCCAGGATGATGGATCATTTTTAGAGTTTTACATTTTTATATTTAGAATTCTTAGAGAGCATTTTAGAGAGAGAAACACTTAGATTTCCAAATTGTTGAAGGATTGAAGATCAAGGTTGATTTGAAGATTGTAATTCATATTTCCTAGGTGAATTCTACTTTTAAACTCATTTTAATTTCATTTCCTATTGCAAATTGCATTCCTCTAGATTGATTTAGGTTTTCTTCTTTTGATTTGAATGATGATTGCATAGATTAGATTAGGGGATTGGGGGCCCCAACCTAGCTAATGTGATTGATTTGTTGAAATGCTTCCATTTGATTGTAGACATGATGAACTAGGGTTCTATGACTTGTGTGGTTGATGATTGATTTGATTTGTGCCTAAGTGTGGCTGCATTAGGTAGCAAAGTTGAGGGAAGTGTGGATTGCACGATAGCGGATCCACACGAGTCCTAATCAACCACATCCCCACCCTCGATCCGGAAGGATGAGGCCCGGGAGGAGTGGTAGACCAAGTGTTTGATAAAATGCCCCAACCGAATGAGGACTTTGGAGTCCGAGTGTGACGTCACTCGGTGATGGTGCCAAGAGCTCCCTAGTTTGAGTCTAAATCACCTTGTCTATAATCCCCTTAGTAAGATCAACGCATGAGCTAGCGCAGACTTCCAATCCCCATTCCTTTTCATTGTTTTCCTTAGTTTCCCATGGCTTACCCCTTGCTTATGACCCTTTTGTTTTCTAGCCATTCATGTAAGTCTTATCTATTAACCTCCTAAATGTCAACACTATTTCAACTCCAATTTGTCATCATTGAGAACACGATACTCGGGGAGTCTTGACTCCTCATTTTATCACCCTTCATTCACCACCACTAAAACAACAACATCAGGAACTCACTGCTCGAACAAATCTTTGATTTTCTGCTCCTACTCCTCACTAAATGCACGCACCCTCTTTCTAGTGTTCCTGAAGAAGAAAAACAATAAATTCAATCAAATGCATGATACATACATGTTAAATTCAAATTGCAGAACCAAGCAATCATAGTGAAGATAGGTTGATTACAGAAAACATATCTTTTCATGGCATAAACAAGAGCTCTCAACCTTAAGCTTATGTGTAAAACCACTTCTTCTCACCACTCCTTAGTGGCTCAGTTCACAAGACTTCTCTCTCCTCTTAATCGATAAGGTTAAAGCTAAACTTATAGGTCACTTCTAAATTTTCAATCCTTTCTATTACATTGACATCACAATCAAGTATCATCGGAACCACATATAGAAAGGGTGCAATGTGAATCAAAACAAGATAAATGTTTAAATTTGCAAAGGATAAGCTAAAAAGAAAGTGTAAATATGATGGAGAAAAACTGACAGAGAAGATAAAAAGCATAGCTTCAAGATCCTCGAACTCATAGTACATCGTCAAAAAAAAAATCAACTCAGACCTTAGGAAGTGACAAAAATACCTCAGATCTGATGCTTTCTCCGTCACTACTCTCTTCGTGGATTTCAGATCTAGTGCTCTGATAAGTGCCAAAAACAGTCAAAATTCGGGTCATGTTTAGATGATATTTTTCTATCTTAGCACCCAATTATGATCACTTTCATGGATAAAACCTCTAATTAACATCTATTTGACAAATCCAGCTCAAGGAATATATTTTGAGTCATTTCCGAAGGATATAGCAAAGTTTTGGGCCAAAAGAAGCAACAAACAAAAAAATCCATCAAGCAGGAGGCTGCCACGCGCCATCACACGTGTGTGAGCAAGCGTGGAATTAATCTAGAAAGCTCCCACGCAAGGCCATACGCGTGTGACAGGCGTGGAAGCGGGACAGTAGGGCAGCAGCGGAATTTCGACTCTTTGGGCAGCTATTTAAACCCTTCTTTCTCAATTTTGGAGGAGGACTCTCCCAACTTTCAGATCTGATTTTTCTCTCTATTTCTTCCCCTTTGGGGAGGAAAACACACAAAATTTCCATTAGAGTAGTATAGATCTTAAGGTTGAAGATGGATTGAAGATGTAGACTCAACCATTCCTTGGGTAACACACTCTTTCCATTGAATTGCTAGTTTAGATTTATTATTAAAAGTAATTTCTATTTTATTGTTTTGAATGATTTCCATGATTGAGTAGAGTATTTTGGGCGTGTGAGCCTTTGTTAAACTCTTGATTGTTGTTTAGAATTTGCTCTATAGTTTTGAAAGATGAAGGAGTAGGATTGATGTTTGTATGGTTGAAGTAGCTAGTAAACTGTAGGGAAGTGAGAGAGTGCGCGATAGCGGCCTCTCACGAGCCCAACTCACCCATATCTCCGCTCTTAGTCCGAAAGGACAAGATCCGAGAGGAGTGGTAGACTAGGTGTTCGATGAAATGCCTCAACCGAATGAGGATTGAGAGTCTGAGTGTGACGCCACTCGGTACTAATACCTTGACTCCCTTACTCGATCACGAAACTCGTTTTCCAAATCCCCTATGAAGATCAATCAAGTTGTTTAACTTTGGTGCACACCCCTTTTCATTTCCCTTGCACCTTTAGCGAAATTTCCTTTCCACAACCCCCAAACTTACTTACCAAACCAATCTTTTGTAATACTTGTAACTCTTGCCTTTAAACTCCGATAATGTCAACACCAATTTAATTCCCATTCGCCATCCTTGAGAGACACGACACTCGGGGAGTCTTGACTCTTCGTTTTACCACATCCACCTTCACACTCACCCCATACAAACACATCACGCCATGCTCTCTCAGTTGTTGTGCATCGTCGTCGACCCAAAAATCATCCGTCGCGGAAGAGCTAACAACCTTGGACAACTCACCGGTGACCTCGAACAGAAAGAAGCGAGAGACGTCGATTGTGACGGTCGACATTCCAGCTGGGCAGAAGATGGGATGGACGATCCGACTGGGCAGAGTTGAAGAAGAAGAAGAGGAAAGCATGGAGATTTGGGAATGGAACGTTGAAGAAGAATAGGGGGTGGGGCGTTGAGTGTGGTTTGGGTGTTGAGTGCGAGAAGAAGATAGAGAATGGAGATCTGGGTGTTGAGTGCGAGAAGTGGTCTGGAAAGAGCTTTTAACTAAATTTAATTTAATTTAATTTGGGTGTGATAGTTTTATTTGGGGGTGTGTGAGTTAATAATAATAATAATAATAATAATAATAATAATAATAATAATAATAATAATATATTAGGGGTGTGTGAGAAATTTATTTAGGGTGTGTGAGAAATTTATTTGGGGTGTGTGAATTTATTATTATTTTATTTATATGGGGAAGAGAAATTTATGGAGAAGAGATATCTCAATTATTATTATTTTTAATTTATTGACTTTTCGCTACACCTCTCGTGGTAGGTGTAGCAGAAAGTATTTTTTTTTTAAAAAAAAATTATTGACTTTTCGCTACATCTCTACGTGGCAGGTGTCGTGAAAAGTTAACACGTTTTTTTGTGTTTGAGGATCCACTACACCTTTTAAATAGAGGTGTAGTGTATTCTTATGTATTTATTCACAGTATTGCCACTGGATTTATTTTTTTTAACTATCCACTCCTTTATTCAAGAGGTGTAGTGGAAAGTCATATTTATATGGTCAATTTTGTAGCAGTGGTTTGTTCTACCGTAACTTGATTATTACCTTGTAGGCATTCAGGTGCAAATTGTTTGAACTATGTTCATGAAGATTTTCAATCGCCGATTGGGCGGTGGGAAGACCGAATGATCCATGAAAGGTGCGAGAGTGGCTCACTGATAATAACTTTATTATCGTACTATAATGGTTGAAAGTACATGATAACTGACTATACGCATTTACTTTTCTAACTATAAGTAGAATCTCTTATGCCGTCTTGAATTCCAAACACACACAATCGGTCTTTTATATCGTCTCTAGTGGATTACAGGCTTGTGTTTCCAATTCTGTTCTTCCTATTCTTTACCCTCACTGTCTCGCCCCTCACACTCATTGTCTCACCTACTGGGACCATCCCGCAGGAGTTGTGTTCCTCGATCAGTAGGGATAGGGTCCCTGCTTAGGTGTCTGGGTTGCCGTAGCCATTGGTTGGGACGAGCAGATGGTCGCCCTCTTTAGATGATGTCTTCGATTTCTTTTTGCAGAGTGATGCATTCTTTGGTGGTGTGTCCCAAATGCCCGTGATAACGGCAATATTTAGGCCCTCTACTAGATGGTCGGACACGATGTGGTTGGTCATCTGGTTGCAAGGGAGGTGGCGGCGGCAGGTCCCCTGCAGACGTGGGGCGAGGTGGTTGTATCTCATACACTTGATGGGTCCTAAGTATGTACCTACTTCATGATGGGGGTTAGTCGGTCTTCTGAGGGTACTTGGTCTGCTTTTTCTTTTTGACGGTCGATCCGTTGGACGCATTCTTGCCTTATCACGGGGTCGCTTTGCTTCCCGCTCTTGCTTTTATCGTAAGGCTTCTTCCGCCTCTACATATTTATTGGCTCACTAGATAACTTGGGTGTATGTCTCGAGTGTATCCCTTCGTAGGCTGGCAAATAGGTCCCCTTATCTTAGGGCCTCCGTGAAGAGTGTCCGATCATCCAGATCTTCCACCTTTTGTACGTCCTTTTGCCACTTTCTCAAGAATTCTTTCAGGGTCTCTGCTTCTCCATGTCGTATGGCGGTCAGGGTCATGAAGTGTTTTTTGGTTCTTATGCTTCCCGCGAAGTATGTTATGAATCGTTCACCTAAGGTTTCAAAGTAGTCAATAGATCGTGGCGGCAACGATAAGAACCATCGTTGTGCGACTCCTCCCAGTGTTGAGAAAAAGGCCCGACAGTACATTGGGTCCTATGCTTCTATTACTATCATCTTTGCTTGAAAACTGATTAGGTGATCACCAGGGTCTGTCATTCCGTCGTATGTGGGCATCGCTAGGCATTTAAAGTCCCTAGGTGCTTGATATTCGTGTATCTCTAAGGTGAACAGACTGTGTACATAATAGGGATCGAACAGTTGGCCAGTCTTTTCCCCCTTCAATCCTTTTCTTGAGGTCCCTTAGCTTCTTGGCAAGCTCAGCTATTTCTTGATCCCGATCTCCTTAATTTTGATCTGGGATTTCGCCACAACTTTCTACCGTGTCCTCTAAGGCTTCCTCTCTATGTGGCTCTATCGTTGGTAATCCCTTCGCATGAGGGTTGGTTTCTCAAGTGGCTTGGGCTCGCCACAAAGGGGTTGAGCCTAACCCTTTGTCTTGGGCTTTCCGCAATGGTTTTCTCTTCTCCAGGCCGTGAGGCGATGGGTTGTAGATTTGTGGTTCTCTAACGATCATGGACTGAGATTGCCCTTCGGCGTCTCTCTTGCGAGGCCCCCTGAGTTGTCTTGGGTTTATGGTTTTCATGAGAGGGATCTGGATGGGACTCGCCTCTCGGCGTTCGTCCTAAGTCCGAGGGACACCTTTGTCCGGTGGACGTATGCTCGAGTGGGTTTTCTCCTCCCTCTAGGGATTCTCCTGGCTGGCATCCCATGGGGGGCCGGTCGGTTGGATGGTCCGCGAGAAGGGGGATGATTAAGAGCTTCTCATGGATCCCTCCCTAGCTGATATGTTCGCGTGTTTCGTCATGTAGCCACCATGTTTTCTCAAGTTCAGAAGAAAGTACGAAGGTTTTCGTATCATTCCCCACAAACGACGCCAATGTTAGTTTTATGACTTTTGGGTAGTCAAAGGCAGGCTAACACTACTGTTAGAATAGCGACAATATAGGGAAAATGTAGGAAAAACATATGGAGAAAATATAGGTATTGTATTGCTCAGAATTGCCTCCCCTCTCTCCATGGATGGAGGGTCTATTTATACATATTTTGGGCCTTTAGCCCTATAAGAAATAAGAATCTTGGACTATCTCATATTGGAAATCCTTGTTACATTATAAATAATAAATCATAATCCTACTAATATTACAAATACTAAGTTCAATCCTTATCAAACTCTTTGGTAGCTCTGTACTGGGTATCCTTCTTGGGCATTTTTGATCAAGTTACTCTCTTGGGCCGGTCCATGTGGCCCAGGCCTAGTATATTATCCATCAGGTTCTAAACCCATTGTTTCTAGCTATGGATTATTGAAGCTCGATTCAATTCTACAATAGTGAGTTCTTATTGTTCTTAATTTCACTCACAATTGTAAGTGTTTATCAATTTCTCTTGCTTAATTCCATGACTCTTTTAGTATAATTAAGTAATAGCCAATGCTTAATTTGCTAATTGATTAATTGTTATTTAATCCATTATGGTTGATAATTTAATCTAGAGGTGCTTAGCAATAACCTAATGTGTGTTGTTGTTAACGAGGATTTGATCATCTGATTTTAATAAACTCGGTGTGTGTTTGTTCATCAAGATTTGGGTCCTTCTTGTTTCTAATGCTATCAATTGAATTATCTTATGAGGTTTCTATGATAATCAGTTGGTAAGGAAAATAACTATAGAGGTCTCATAGTTATCAGTAAATTTAGGAAAGATTGGTGTGTAGGCAGTTGTTCGGGTCACTATAACCAAGTCTATTCTACAATCGTTAGGCCTATATTTGCAATTGTGATTTATTGTTTGAACCATTGTGGAAATAAATCTGTAGATAAAACCTCTTATTCATTGAAGTTTTATCACTTGCATCTTGTGTTTGTTGTTTGTTTATATTTTTATGTTTTTATTTCAATTGCATAAATCCCCCCACCCCCTAATTTGTTCTAAAGAAGTAAACCAATGTTCTCTGTGAATACGACCCCTACTCACCATTATACTGCTTCTCTTAGGGGTAGAAATTTATTTTGGCGATTTGACATTCGAACAGTTCGCATGCAAATAACGCAACTAAAAATTTTTAATAATAATAGTAGTAATAGTAATAGTAATAATTGTAATAATTGTTAGACCCCTCAAAAAGCTATAATTTTTAGATTTTGATGAGTCAAAGTGTAATTTAGGATGTAGTGTTAGACCCCTCAAAAAGTTATAATTTTTGTAGTATAGAAAGTCTAACTTGTTGGTTTTATGACTTCTGAGTAATCAAAAGCAGGCCAACACTACCTGCTGGAATAACGAGAATATAAGCAATATGTAGGAAAATATAACGAGAGAATATAGCTATTGTATTGCTCAGAATTGCTTGTCTTTCTCCGTGAATGGATAGTCTATTTATACATATTTTGGGCCTAGATCCCTACAAAGAATAAGAATCTTGGACTACCTCATATTGGGAGTCTCTGTTACATTATAACTAATAAACCCTAATCTTGCTAATATTATAAGTGCTAAGTCCAATCCTTATCGAACTCTTCGGTAGCTCTGCGTTGGGTCTCCTTCTTAGGCTTTCTTGATCTAGTTGCACTCTTGGGCCGGTCCATGTGGCGCAGGCCTAGTGTATTATCCATCATCCAGTCCCCCACTTTCTTGAGATTTCGTGAATACGAAGTCTCTAGAAAGTATAGTTGTTCTTTTGGGCCGGTCCGCATGGCCCAAGCCTAGTGTTATTATCCATCATAACTTTTCTTCATCAAAATCACCTAAGTATTAAGTATAAGGAAGGCTTAACACAACAAGACTTGATGTTGATGTAATGATGAAGTCACTAGCAGCAAATGATAGCACTAACAAGAGTCTATACAAGCATCACGACTTCAAAACAACAAGGATTTCAGACTCATGTATCCGCTGATATCATCAAGCAACAAAACTTTATCAACGGCAGAAGTCTATAGCAACAAAACTTTGAGAACAACAAGACTTCTTAGCAACAAAGTTCTCAATGTACAACAAGGGTTTAGCAAACCAATACAAGTCTAGCTGATGACGTATGGCTTACATTAGCACAACAAGACTTCATAATAGTAAAAGTTCTCATCAAGCAATAGAAGTTGATAACAACAAGAGTTTATGCTAGCAATAGAAGTTTGACCAAAAGGAGTTTTTAGGAGCAAGACTTCTATCACGCAACAAGACTCTTCAATAACCAATAGTAGGAGTTTCCCGATAAGCACCAGAGTTTATTTTCAAACACGATAATTATGAGAACTTTTTGACCGACATTCTATATTTATTCCTTATTGCTTTTGAAACGTTGCACATTATCCAATGAGGATACATGCCTTTTTAGGAAAGGTTCTTGAAAGACTAAAAAAATTATATTGTTATGACAAGTTGCAAGAAATTATTAGATAAAACTACACATGTCAAATTCAAGCACACTATTTTAATGAAAAGTGATAATTTCGAATTTGTTTTCTTCAAATAAACAGATTCGAAGATATGTCTATCAATAGCTTATGAGCATTATTTTTACTATTAATTTAAATAAACTTTTTATAATTAATAAACAATATTTAATCAATTATGCATATGCTTTTATTATTAATTACTAGTATTTTCGCCCGTGCGTTGCACGGAATTAATTTTCTATGATACGTTAAGAATATTTAGATCGATATACAATTATGTAAATTATAATATCGAATATTATATAGTGCAAATGAAAAATTGAGTTTGATCGATTATGTTTTCTGATGTTATCATTGCTTGAATTTGAGCAATTAATTGCCCAATTAATAGTCAATGTGTATATATATGCATCTAGTGCTGAAACTTTAGACATTTTATATATCAATATTTATTTTGTTCTCCCTCTCTCTCCCTCTGTCTCTCACACGCACACGCACACACGCACACACTTTTAACTCTATATTTATTAGTATAGATTAGAATATATTTTTCCTAATTTTTGCCATTTCAAAATATATTCTAATCTATATGTATAAAATATATGAAAATATATTATAATATTATACTATAATGGAGGTTACAAAATAATAGTATGGATGTTACAAAATAATATTATAATATTATAATTATAATTATAATATAGTAATATAAAATAATATATTTTATACATATAGATTAGAATATATTTTTTCTAATTTTTAAATGATAACAATAGGTCAATAGGTATGAATGATAGATAATGCAATATCTTAATTCTTAAACATAATAAAACATGATTTGATTTGATTAAGAATAATATATATGTATAAGAATAAATAGTATAGATTATGAATATATCACCAATCACCAATTAATATTAACAATATTACCATATTACCATAAATATATATGGATAATTAATCAATTATAGGTTAATGAAATTGGGGTATGAAATGGGTATGTTCTTAGCAATTGACTGATTTTATGAATAAATATATATATATGGATAATTAATAAAATAATAAATGAATAAAATAAATCATTTTATTAAAATGCCACTAAATTTGGGCGAAAAATTTTGGGAGTAGGATATTGTTTTTATATACACACTTTTAACTGTATATTTATTAGTATAATTTGTGTATATACTTTAGGAAAATATTCATAATTAAAAATATGATATAATTTAAAAAGTAAATTATTAATTAGATTGCCTAATATAATTGTCTTACTAATTGATTACCATGCTACTATAATTCATATATTTTTAGACATTTTATTACTAAGTTAAATACATATCCTTAATAATTAAGATAATCCTTAGTCACATCCGTAGTACTAAAAGTATTACTTTAATTTTTTTATAAATAAGAAATAATATTATCAAACCAAAATAACTAAAAATAATGTGTCTATTGTACAAAAGATTTTATAATCGACTTAATAATTAAGTATTAGTTTTTATTGCCTAATACAGATTGACAATTATTAAACATTATTTATGATATTTATTGTATCCCTTGTAATATTAAAATTATTAGGTAGAATTTTTATAATTAAGATAGTACACATAAATTATATTTTTTTAAATAATTAATAATAATTAATATAATTATCTAATATAAATTTTCATTTATTAACAAGTATTTATGGTAATTATTATTAGGTATTAATAAAAGGGATAAAAAATTAAGATGAAGAAGAAAATGAGGAGGAAAGCATATATATATATATATATATGCTTTCCTCCTCATTTTCTTCTTCATCTTAATTTTTTATCCCTTTTATTAATACCTAATAATAATTACCATAAATACTTGTTAATAAATGAAAATTTATATTAGATAATTATATTAATTATTATTAATTATTTAAAAAAATATAATTTATGTGTACTATCTTAATTATAAAAATTCTACCTAATAATTTTAATATTACAAGGGATACAAGCCTACATGAGTGCACACAGTTTAGGGTGTGTGCATTCGTGAAGTAGACTATGTGCACTCACGTTGTCGCACTGTCTCACGGGAAGGTGTTGTCTCATATGAAGTCAACCCTATATATATATATATATATATATATATATATATATATATATATATATATATATATATATAGGGATGCACTCCCATGTGAACTGCCGCCCAGGTAAGAAATGAGAATGCTTCACAGCCGTCCACGTGTCCAGATCAACGAATCAGATGCAATTTTAAAAAAATGACGCGGTGGCATTTTCGTAAATAACTAAAACATTGGTGCACCTAGTTTCATTTACAAGTGCACCTAGTTTCATTTACAAGTGCACCTAGTTTCACTTACAAGTGCACCTTTCGCACCTATTTTCACTTACAAGTAGTACTGTCAAAGCGGGCCGGCCTGCCCCATTAGGCTTGCCCCACCGCGGGCCTAATCTCTGGCGGGTTTTTGCGGGCCGGCCCGTTAGGCCCGCGGGCTAGGGTTCATGCAACCCTAGCCTGCCCCGCGGGCTTTTTAAATTGATTACTCTTTTTTTTAAAAAAATTCTTGTTGAATTCAAAGTTCAAAACAATAAGTAGAATCTATAAATACTAACAATGCAAATTTGCAATCCAACTTTATAATCTAACAAAAGTTAATATTAATTCAAAGTTTCAAAAAATAAGTAAAGCCTACAAGTAATATTAATTTTTTTGTGTTTAAAATTTTTATATATATATAACACAGCAAGGCAGTACGCTGCCTTGCTGTGTAACATATATATTATATAACATAAATCATGTTATATAATATATGTATAATTTTTCTTTTTTAGGGGCTTGGCCCGCGGGCCTTAGCGGGCCAAACCTGTTAGGCCCGCACTTTCGCGGGCCATTATTCTTGTGGTTCTAACCCGCCTCATCGCGGGGCGGGTGCGGGCCAGCCCGTGGGCTTCGACCCATTTTGACAGCCTTGCTTACAAGTGCAAGTAATTTACCTTATTAATATTCGTGCACCTATTTTCACAAATACTTTCACTTACAAATGCAAGTAATTTACCTTGTTAATATGCATGTACCTAGGTGCAACCTAGGTGCACCTAGTTATAACATTATGTGCACTTAGTATTGATGCTCACTGTACAATTCACTTGCACCTGTAATACATTTTACTTGCACCTGTAATACATTTTACTTGCATCTGCAATACATTTTACTTGCACTTGTGCAAGTAATTTACTTTGTTAACATCCATGCACCTGGTTGCAACCTATGTGCACCTAGTTATAGCATTAGGTACACCTAGTTATAACATTAGATGCATTTAGTATTGATGCTCATTGTACAATTTACTTGCACTTGTAATACATTTTACTTGCACGTGTGCACCTATTTTTACTTGCAGGTGCAAGTAATTTACCTTGTTAACATTTATGCACCTGGGTGCACCTATGTGCACCTAGTTATAACATTAGGTGCAACTACATTCCGGACATGTGGCGCGCTATGATTCGTTTGCATTTCTCTCCTGGGCGGCCAGTATGCATTTGAACGCGATCATATATATATATATATATATATATATATATATATGCTTTCCTCCTCATTTTCTTCAAAATTTAATAATTACTTCAAAATCAAATACATAAATGTTCTAAGGAAACATTTGATTTTACAATTAAAAAGTGTGTTATTCTATTATTGATTTAAAAAAAATATCACCAGTCAAACCCCTCATTTCTTCTGGTCGTCACCGACTCCTTTGCATATCTTCTTCTTCGACTATAGATGACCCTTGTTCAGCAACTCCAGCAACACCATGTGTTCATACTTCGACAAATATTTCATACACATACATAAATCGAAGTATAAACATTGAGACTAATGTCAAAGTATTAAAACAAAAGCAATTTCTTGTGCTACAACAAATAATCCATTCTATTTACAGGGCGGTGGAAGAAGAAAATAAGAGAGCCGCCAAGATATGATTTCACATAGAACGGGAAGAAGAGACAGACAGTGCTTATGATTTTCAAAATCAACAATCCATTATATTGTATTTATAGGTAGAAATGGTGAGAATTATAAATTTTTAAATTTTGAAAAGGAAAGTATAATTAATTACTTAACATTTTTAATTATTAATTCTAAATGAAATTTTTAATCCTACGTATAAATTGTAATTTGTTCGGATTATTATTATTATTATTATTATTATTATTATTATTATTATTATTATTATAAAGATTTATAACTTTCATAGTAACACGTGCTTCATGCCTTTTTTTACCGATTTGAAGACTTTTTTTTTTACATTTTTTTCATTCTTTTAATATAAAATAATATATTTTATACATATAGATTAGAATATATTTTTTCTAATTTTTAAATGCCATTTCAAAAATATATTCTAATCTATACGTATAAAATATATGAAAATATATTATAATATTATAATATAATTGAGATTACAAATTAATAGTACGGATGTTACAAAATAATATTATAATATTATAATTATAATTATAATATAGTAATATAAAATAATATATTTTATACATATAGTATAGATTATAATACATCATTTGATTTGATTAAAAATAATATATATGTTTACGAATATATAGTATAGACTATGAATATATCACTAATTACCAATTAATATTAACAATATTACCATATTACCATAGATATATATGGATAATTAATCAATTATAGGTGAATGAAATTGGGGTATGAAATTGGTATGTTTTTAACAATTGACTGATTTTATGAATAAATATATATGGATAATTAATAAAATAATAAATGAATAAAATAAATAATTTTACTAAAATGCCACTAAGTTTGGGCGGGAAAATTTGGGAGGAGGATATTTTTTTTATATATAGTATGGATAGATTTTTATAATTAGTTTTGTTAATTTGTTGGTGGATACAGTACGTAGTCTTCCACTTGTACGTAATTGCAACAATTATTAGTGGATCTTCATTGAACGTTAAAGGAGAAAAGTGGAATAGGCTTAATCCAAACCACTATAAAAAAATAAAAATAAAAAATTTGTCTCCAGTTTTAGTTTTTCACACTTTACTTTCAGCGCACTTAATTGCTTATTGACTAACCTGCTGCTTGAATTGATTAACACAAATTCACATGTTTTCAGCTGACTTAGCTTGCTCAATTGGTTCTCTTTAAACTTAACCAAATCTGCTACAAGTCGTTTTTAAGCCTTCCATTGCCTGTTACTAGCTAATCTAGCTGTTGGTAGCACACTAGCACGCTCTTGATATATTTGTTTTTTGGAAAAATTGTTTAAAAATTTTCTAGTTACAATTTTGAGAAAGTCTATTCAATATCCCTTTCTTTTTCTCTTGGGACCAACATTCTTTTTCCTCTCCAGCGTCTGGGGTTTGTGGCATATTCAATCTACTTTGCAGTAAATTAATTTCGACAGTGGGATCGAGCAATTCGGTGACAACAATAATTCAATTTGGCTAAAGATATTTTGCTCCACTCCAGGCAGTAGACAATCTAGGCAGGGTGCAAATTTCTGTTCAACAGTGGTGTTGTTGACCAGAAGAACCAAGCAAGCATTACTTTTTTTTTTTTGGGTAAATCCACCGAGTTTTTCTCCGTCCGTTTAAGGGTCCGGGTACACCCGCGTTCGCTCCAGGTGGCACGGGAGCTGGCCCAGGGAAATTGTCACTTGTGGAATCAAACCCAGGTTCTCCTGAAATTCTTCCACACAAAAAGAGCTCACTTGCCACTTGAGTTACCCCATTGCGTTAGCATTACTTTAATATATAAGCTCCCTTTCTCCTTAATTTATTTTATTATGTTTTGTGAATGTGCTTCAGCCAAATTATAGTTCTTTGTTTAAGAAGTGAGTTTGAAGCTTTGAATATATTGTGTTTTCTCTTCTCTGCTAGTCGTACTGTTCGAATTAGAGTATGGGTCAATTATGGGGTGAATTTGTTCTTGTAAAAATGAGTTCCTAATTGTTTTGTTTTAAGAACTTGGATAAAATGATAGTGAAAGTTTTGCACTTGTGTTCTACTTTGCCAATTGGGTTAAGTTTTACCGTTTAATTTAATCATTTTAGATTGAGTGCACTATTGGGTGGTCAATTTTGATGCAATTGATTAGTTAATTTGAGGGAATTATAGAGTACACATCATGCTTGTTAATTCCATGCTCTTGGGGTAAATGAATAATTAGTTTTTATGTAGTTATTTTAGGCTTAGGTTATGTTTGGCAAACTGAAAAGGTAGCTGAAAGTTGAAAAGTAGCCGAAAACTAAAAAGCTATAAGCTTGAAGCTGAAATCTGAATAGCCGTTAAGCTAGATGTTGGCTATGTTTGGCAAACCTAGCTGAAACGGTAGCTGAAAGCTGAAAAAGTAGCTGAAAGTTGAAAAGCTATAAGCTCGAAACTGAAATTTGAAGAGTTGTTAAGCTAGCTGTTATGCTTAAAAGTGTTTGGTAAAATTAACTTTTTGATAAGTTGATACATGTAAAAAGACTAAAAAGGACATCTTCATAAAAGTTAAATAGTTTTAAATTTAAATAAGTTTGTTTACATATTAAAATATAAAATAATGAAATCAATATAATTTAATAAAATATAAAGTAAGAACATATATTTGAAAATATATAAAGTAAAACAAGATGTTTATAATTCATAAAATTAGTTCATACAAAAATTATTGTTCAAACACAAATATCAAATTAAAATTACAACGAAACATATTGAAGAATAAAGTCCAAAAGAGTTTTAATTGGGAGGAATAAATGATGTCATTTATATAAAACTAGTTTTATACGCGCATTGCGCGAATGGTTAATGCCCAATGTTTATATTTAAATAAATATTTGAAAATATATCAATGCAAGATTATATAGGAGAAGTTTATACATGGGTAATTGAATGTCGAATTTTTTTATTTAAATATCTAACTCAAAGTATATGAATCCAAGATAATATAGAAAATTCATTATAATTATTACTAAAATAAATGTTTGCAACCTTGTAAAATCAATAGTCTAACTATTTGGTCTAAAAATGATAGTCTAAATAAATACTACTTTTCATTTGAATTTTTCTAAGTGTTCTTAATTCTCTTTTGAGTAACATTGTCATTTTCTTCATCTTTACTATTTGTTCTCTTCCTTTTTGTTGGTAGTGTGTTATTTACAATTCGGTTATTGTTGGTAGCATAGATGACAACATCATGCAATGAGATTATGATATAGGAGCTATGGACTTTCCTTGAAGTGTTATGCTTGGTGTTCATTTGGTTCAACCATTATTGTTGAATGAGTTATTGTGGATAAAGAAATCCCTAGTTTAAGAAAAAAGATTAAATAAATTAATAAAAAATTGAAA
This sequence comes from Ipomoea triloba, assembly GCF_003576645.1. Lineage (NCBI taxonomy): Eukaryota > Viridiplantae > Streptophyta > Magnoliopsida > Solanales > Convolvulaceae > Ipomoea > Ipomoea triloba. Next base: position 12,327,168 of record NC_044927.1, read on the forward strand.
ATTTAAAATATTATATATTCCAAAGATATTAAAAGGTAGTTTCTCGCTTCAATTTGCTGGGTAATGGGTTATTTGAGTACTTTCATTGTCAACAAATCCCCAAGTAGTTAATATGATTGGTTTCAAACTATTCTTTTTTATTTTTTTCATGGTATTAAATAAATACATATGTATCATTTTTTGGTGTAACTACTAATTTATTTAATTCAATAAGAGTAAAATAGAGCGATTCTGCTTCAATTTGTTGGGTTATTTGAGTACTCTCTTTGTCAACTAATTCCCAAGTAGTTAATATAATTAGCTTCAAATTATTTTAAAATTTGTTTTTCATAGTATTAATAAAATACTTGGTAAATAAATATATAACATTATTTTGTACTATAACTTTGATATTTAATTACAAGATATTGTAAAAATAAGATAATGGACAATGTAATGAATATCAATTGATAAATTTGAATGTAAAGAATCTTTGCATGAGAGAAAATAAAGACAATATAACTAATGAAATTATTTCTCTTATTTAATTTAATTTTTTGATAATGAATAATTTTTTCAAATAAAGGTATTGTAGACACATAATTATAAATTAAAGAAACTAGTATTTTCGCACGTGCATTGCACAGAATGGATTTGTTATAATATTTTAAGAATATTTAGATCGATATACAATTATGTAAATTATAACATCGAATATTATATAGCGCAGTTGATGACATTGGTTGGATCAAGTATGTTTCCTAATGTTTTCCTTGCTTGAATTAGAGCAAATAATTGTCCAATTACCCGTGCGATGCATTGATAAAGTTTTTATTATATATTTAGAAAATAAAAATAAATATGAAATTATAAAAAATTCTAATATTGAACGTGTACATTTATCTGATTATAAGATTAGTGCAAAAGTATTATTCAATTAATTGAACAATATATGACTTGTTTGTCTACAATTATCTTAAAAATATCAATATGTAATATGACTTATATAATTATATTATTACTAAAATAAATATGGGAAAAATAAGAAATAATTTAATTATAATTATTATAAAAATAAATTCTACAACCAATGTTTAGCTTAATTACCATAATAATTATTACGCAATTATTATTAGTCAATTACACTAAGGGTGTGTTTGGTAACCCGTAAAATGACTTCTGGAAAATGCTTTCCGAGCTTTCGGTGTTTGGCAACGTCCGAAAAAGCGGTCAACGGAAAATGTTTTCCGTTGACCAAGGAAAATCAGTTCATTTTTCCTGAAAATGACTTACGGAATTTTTTTCCGTAAGTCATTTTCCGGAATGGCCAAATTGGTTGTTTCGCATGTTCTCGGCCAAAACCAAGTCATAGCACCCAAACACACCAAGACAGTTTTCCATAATGCAACCAAATACCGGAAATGAAAATGTTTTCCGGAAAATGAGTCATTTTCTGGAATATGTTTTCCGAAAGTCATTTTCCTGCTTTCCAAACGGATCCTAATATATGTGCAATTATACTTTTATACCTTAAGTATATTCATTTTCACCATATCGCATTTAGTTTTTTCTCCGTCTTCCATATTTGAATGAATTAATTGTAATTGTTATAAAAAATCTAATAGTCCACGTTTAATTAATTTTTTTAAAGTTTAAATAATTTAAAGTTTTCAAAAGGAAAATGTGTAATTAATTTTTTAAAAACGTTTTTAAATAATTTTCAGTCAATTAGTAATATCATTTCCTTTTCCAATTTGTCAAATTTCTGTTTGCTTTTCCATTAGGATTTTTTTTATATTTTCAATCAATTAGTAAAATGAGTTTTCTATTCCATTTGATATTTACTATTGTTTAGGCAGGAATTTCACAAAAGATGATTTTATTTTTATTAATAATAGTATAGATATATCATATATAAGTATAGATAAGTATTCGCATTATTATTATTGGTGTAAATAATAATTAATAAATTATTTTTTCTTATAAAATTACGCAAGATTTGTTTCCATTATTCTCACAATTATAACGATTTAATTATTCTCAGAATTTGGTAAATAAAATTTTGTTACTAATTAAATTTTATTATTTTTTACCAGTTAATTAATAATATTAGTTTATGCGGGAAAATTGAAGGGGATGATTTTTCTTTTATTAATAGTATTGGTACGTGAATATAGAAACAATATTACCGATTAATAGATATTAGTTAACTTCCATTTAAACAATATTACCGATTAATAGATATTAGTTAACTTCCATTTTACATTTTCTTACCAAATAAGCTTTATTAATTATTTGACCTTTACATTTTCTTACCAAATAAGCTTTATTAATTATTTGACCAATAAAATATTTAATTAATTGAGTACACAAGTTTGGGCTAGAAAATAAATATTTAATTAATTGAGTACACAAGTTTGGGCTAGAAAATAAAATAGGAGAATTTACTTTTATATATAGTATAGATTATTTTTAAGTTTTTTTTTTAAAAATAATTTCAATTTGAGGTGACCTTTTAGAAACCTGCAAATTGGACAAATTGCATGAAATGACTTAGTTTAAATACTCAATTGTAATTTTTTTTAGGTTCAGTAGCGTAATTGCATTTTCGTGTGCAGTTCGGTGACCTATTTGACCCTTAGATTTGTGCATGGTAAGAAAAACCCTTTTAAAAAATAAGGACAACAATAACGTTGTCATATTTGTTTCCTGTTATATGTTTCCTTTTGTTTCCTATTACTCCAGATTTTGTGAGTTTCTTCGTAGTACTTCTTGACTGTTTATAATATTCACTTGCCATATTTGGAAGAAAATAATAGTGTTCTAATTTAGTGATTTATAAGGCAGATTTAATGTATATAGAGACGTGAAGAACAAAGTTAGGGTTGAAAAAACAAATTTATAAATATGTATGGTTTTTAATATTTTGTAAGGATATGAATAGTTTGTTAGCAGTAATGATAGCACACTGTAAGGATATGAATAGTTTGTTAGCAGTAATGATAGCACACATATACTAAATGAATAGTTTGTTAGCAGTAATGATAGCACACATATACTAAAGTTGTGTCATGTGTTAACGTTTATTCTTATTTTATTACTAAAGTTGTGTCATGTGTTAACGTTTATTCTTATTTTATAAGAAGTATATCAAATAATTAAAATACAAATTTACATTTTATAAGAAGTATATCAAATAATTAAAATACAAATTTACAATTAATATATGCGCTTAGTGTGTAAATTTGATTTCTAACTTTAACTACGGGCTATCCATGTTTCTGACATAGTATCAAAAGTTTGTTGTTTGCTATTATTTTTTTTAGGTGTTATTTAATTGTGAAATACAATTTCTTTCTTAGTCATTTCATTAGTAGTGTTAAATTATTTATTAATTTCGACTAATGAAATAACTCAACATGTGGCAAATGATGATATGCCAATTTGATGCCAATATAAGTTGTATATGCTAATCAGTTTATCTTTTCATTGTCAAATAACTTGGAAATATATACACAATGTTTGAATATGTAAAATTAAAAAATATGGAATGACTATTTTCAAAATTTTATATGTATAGTAAGACTAAATAAACATGACAATGATGCCAATTACCAACCCTCTCTTCTCATAAACATTAGAAATAATGGAACTAATAATCATATTGCCATTGATTGAATCTTCCAATGTGCTGCCATAACTTAAGCCAGACATGGATGCAATCCTCCTTTAGAGGGATTTGATCAACACAAATACCGTAGTCTGTAAAAGAATAATATTTATGATAATTATAAATAAAAGATGTACAAATAAAAATATACAAAATCCTAAAAATACTATCAAAACCTAAATAATTGTTAACAGTTGCATGTGTTGAGACTTACTATTGTTATCAGTCTTGACTCTACACAATTGCAAAAGAACAATTACAGAAGAAGAATATTGACTGTAACCAGAATGAAATTTTAATAGAATATGGACGAAAAAAGAAACCAAAAATAGGATATCATTTACTGGAATGTCAAAAACATTGACCAAAAAAAATGAAAAATAGTATATCCCAAAAAATAAAAATATTATATAAAAAAAATGTAAGCAATGGATACCTCTTCAGTCTTCACCATGAAACAACATTCCTTACATTTGATAGAATCACTGCCCCTTCTTTATGCAACTTCATATGTATGCACCAAGTGAAGTTTAATAGCACATGAATTATAATAGAGAGAACAGAGGCAGGAATACGTTGGAAGCTTACAATTTAAGTTTCAGCAGAATGATATGTTTAAATAACAAAATGTTACCATAATAACCAATAACCAATAACAAAATAAATAAATAAATGTCATAATTATATTATTCTATATCGAAGGCATAATAATTACCATAATTACCATTACCATCTATACTATATAAATTATATCATTCTAATTAATATTACCAATTATTACCAATTTCTATCATTCTATCATAATTATATAAGTCTATCCGTATATAAATTATATCATTCTAATTAATATTACCAATTATTACCAATTTCTATCATTGTATCATAATTATATAATTCTATCCGTAAATTACAATAATTCTATCATAATTATATAATTCTATTCGTAAATTACCATAATTCTGTCATAATTATATAATTCTATCCGTCAATTACCATAATTACCATTACCATATTACTAATAAACCATAGTTACCATAATTATCATAATAATTACTATATTACTAAACTACTCCTACGTTTGGGCGGGAAAATTTGGGAGGAGGATATTGTTTTTATATATAGTATAGATACATATATATCATTTTTTGTTGTAGCTACTAATTTATTTAATTTAATAAGAGTAAATAGAGTGAGAAACTTAATTATGTTAAATTCAATTGAGATGAGGTTCGAACCTAAGACCTTTCTTATAGAAATTAATGGGTAAGTTAAAAGTTAACGGAATATTAACGGAGAAGAGAATATTTAACGGAAAACTTAACGGATAATCATAAAANACGTTTATTCTTATTTTATAAGAAGTATATCAAATAATTAAAATACAAATTTACAATTAATATATGCGCTTAGTGTGTAAATTTGATTTCTAACTTTAACTACGGGCTATCCATGTTTCTGACATAGTATCAAAAGTTTGTTGTTTGCTATTATTTTTTTTAGGTGTTATTTAATTGTGAAATACAATTTCTTTCTTAGTCATTTCATTAGTAGTGTTAAATTATTTATTAATTTCGACTAATGAAATAACTCAACATGTGGCAAATGATGATATGCCAATTTGATGCCAATATAAGTTGTATATGCTAATCAGTTTATCTTTTCATTGTCAAATAACTTGGAAATATATACACAATGTTTGAATATGTAAAATTAAAAAATATGGAATGACTATTTTCAAAATTTTATATGTATAGTAAGACTAAATAAACATGACAATGATGCCAATTACCAACCCTCTCTTCTCATAAACATTAGAAATAATGGAACTAATAATCATATTGCCATTGATTGAATCTTCCAATGTGCTGCCATAACTTAAGCCAGACATGGATGCAATCCTCCTTTAGAGGGATTTGATCAACACAAATACCGTAGTCTGTAAAAGAATAATATTTATGATAATTATAAATAAAAGATGTACAAATAAAAATATACAAAATCCTAAAAATACTATCAAAACCTAAATAATTGTTAACAGTTGCATGTGTTGAGACTTACTATTGTTATCAGTCTTGACTCTACACAATTGCAAAAGAACAATTACAGAAGAAGAATATTGACTGTAACCAGAATGAAATTTTAATAGAATATGGACGAAAAAAGAAACCAAAAATAGGATATCATTTACTGGAATGTCAAAAACATTGACCAAAAAAAATGAAAAATAGTATATCCCAAAAAATAAAAATATTATATAAAAAAAATGTAAGCAATGGATACCTCTTCAGTCTTCACCATGAAACAACATTCCTTACATTTGATAGAATCACTGCCCCTTCTTTATGCAACTTCATATGTATGCACCAAGTGAAGTTTAATAGCACATGAATTATAATAGAGAGAACAGAGGCAGGAATACGTTGGAAGCTTACAATTTAAGTTTCAGCAGAATGATATGTTTAAATAACAAAATGTTACCATAATAACCAATAACCAATAACAAAATAAATAAATAAATGTCATAATTATATTATTCTATATCGAAGGCATAATAATTACCATAATTACCATTACCATCTATACTATATAAATTATATCATTCTAATTAATATTACCAATTATTACCAATTTCTATCATTCTATCATAATTATATAAGTCTATCCGTATATAAATTATATCATTCTAATTAATATTACCAATTATTACCAATTTCTATCATTGTATCATAATTATATAATTCTATCCGTAAATTACAATAATTCTATCATAATTATATAATTCTATTCGTAAATTACCATAATTCTGTCATAATTATATAATTCTATCCGTCAATTACCATAATTACCATTACCATATTACTAATAAACCATAGTTACCATAATTATCATAATAATTACTATATTACTAAACTACTCCTACGTTTGGGCGGGAAAATTTGGGAGGAGGATATTGTTTTTATATATAGTATAGATACATATATATCATTTTTTGTTGTAGCTACTAATTTATTTAATTTAATAAGAGTAAATAGAGTGAGAAACTTAATTATGTTAAATTCAATTGAGATGAGGTTCGAACCTAAGACCTTTCTTATAGAAATTAATGGGTAAGTTAAAAGTTAACGGAATATTAACGGAGAAGAGAATATTTAACGGAAAACTTAACGGATAATCATAAAAGTAAGATTAAATTAGGTAATCTCTAATAATAATAATAATCTGAATTATCTTAACCATCTATTTGATTAAATAATTCATCTGAACCATCCATTTGATTAAATAATTTGATCGCCATTTTTTCTACCCATTTTAGGCCTAACTCTCTTTGGCTCTTATTAGTATAGTAGATAATAAGGATAAAGATGGAAAAAAGTTAAGAAGCTACTAGCTTATTTTTTTAAAAGCTACTTGAAGTAGCGTTTCAAAATAAGCTCTTATTTTAAGCTACTAGCTTATTTTGATAACATTACCAAACAAAGCTTATAGCTTATTAGTAGCTTAAAATAAGCTATAAGCTCCTAAATAAGCTCTGTCAAACACAGCAGTTATGCTTAAAAGTGTTTAGTAAAATTAGCTTTTTGATAAGCTGATAAATGTAAAAAGACTAAAAAAAGACATCTGCATACAATTTAAATAGTTTTAAATTTAAATAGGTTTGTGTATATATTAAAATATAAAATAGTGAAATCAATATATTTGATAAAAAATAAAGTAAGAACTTATATTTGAAAACATATAAAGTAAAACAAAATGTTTATAATTCATAAGATTAGTTCATACAAAAATCAATGTCGTTCAAACACAAATGCCAAATTGAAATTACAACTAAACATATTGAAGAGAAAAAGTCAAAAAGGTTTAGCAAAAAAGGTTTTAATTGGGAAGGGTAAATGATGTCATTTCTTTAAAATAATAAGGTTAAAGATGGAAAAAGAAAGTTATGAACTTACTAGCTTATTTTGAAACGCTACCTTAGGTAGCGCTCAAAAATAAGATCTTATTTTAAGCTACTAGCTTATTTTAAGAACATTACCAAACAGAGCTTATAGCTTATTAGTAGCTTAAAATAAGTTATAAACTCCTAAATAAGCTCTGTCAAACAAAGCCTTAATGGGTTTTAATGGTTTGAATAAATGTTTTAGGTGTATAAATGATTAAAATACGTGAAACTCTGAACACCATATGAAGTAATTATATTAATCAAAGAACAAACCCTTAATTTGATTGGCAAAGTTAAACACAAGTACAAGATTAGTACTAGTAATGAATTCATGTTCCTAGATCTCATCGTCCGGTTATCTTGTGTCGTTGTTAATTGATCATCAATTTGCATTTTTAAGTCATTTTTTTAGTACCCAAAAATAAGTCATTTTGTTAACTGGTCTAATATTTTTATATCTCATTTTGATTACTTTAGCTTATTTGAATTGAATATTATTTTGTTAATTCATTTGTGTGGTATCAATTTCATGTGGGATCGACCCTTGATTGTACACACTAAATTACGTTTGACTCGTGTACTTACAAGAACTATCAGGAATTGTTTACTTTGCAATTTGATTTTTTTAAAAAATAATTGCTTTATTCTTGTTTAAGTTTTTCCCCTATCCCCTTTATTTCTCTTTTTTATTATTCTATTATTTATTTATTTTATTATTTCATTGTATGCATGGTCGTTAATCTTTAAAACCAAAATTGCTACTTTTAGAACTCAATGGGGTAGTTCAAGTAGCAAGTGAGCTCTCTTTGTGGGGAAGAATTTCGGGAGAATCCGGGTTCGATTCCCACAAGTGACGATTCCCCTTAGGCCAGCTCCTGTGCCTCTCGGAGCAACCGCGAGTGGATCCGGACCGAAGAAAAAAAAGGAAAGGCATGGCATAGTGGAAAATGTGAAGATGGAGAAGGGGGTGAAAATGTGAAGAGTGGATCCGGACTGAAGAAAAAAAAAAGGGGAATGCAAGACATAGTGGAAAATGTGAAGATGGAGAAGGGGGTGAAAATGTGAAGATGTGGGGGAAGGCATGGCATAGTGGAAAATGTGACAATGTGAGGGAAGGCATGACATAGTGGAAAATGTGAAGATGGAGAAGGGGGTGAAAATGTGAAGATGTGGGGGAAGGCAAACATTTATTATTTATTTGTTACTTGGATCATTCCTTTATGTAGTTATCTTGGGCAATGTACATAATCTTTTGGGTCTAGCACATCGGGTAATAAATTTACTATTTTCCTACCTATGTCCCACTTCCCACATCTCTAATGATGATGGATCCGAGTCCCATAAAACCATAATATTGATATGTAAGAGCTAGTTTTCAACCAAGAAACTAAAAACCTTAAAATATACAATTTTTTTTTAGTTCATAAAGAAATAGCATTTGTAGTTTCATTGAGTTGTTGTTTGTTGCTTATGATAGTGTATTCAATTTGTTCTTCCATTTCTCTATATGTGAAATTTTTTGTTAGGAGTATGAAATAATTAATGGCACATATTTAAATAGCATAATTGAGCCTAAATTTAATAACGAATGACAATATTTAATGAATATTTTCCTAATAAAATTATAAATTTAACAATAATTTAAATCTGATAAAAATCAAATTATGTTTTGAGAATAAATTATAACAGTTATTTAATAGTAACATAATTCATATAAACTGAAAATATGTATTCTATTAAAATAGAATAAAAAAATACAATTCAAAGTAGATATTTCAAATTTATTCTAATTATATAGAATTAAAATAATTTTATTTGATATTTCCTCTGTCCCATTTTATCTGTTCTACCTACTATTCATTGGTCAAACCAACACTTTCTTATTTGTTTATTTTCTTTAGTATTTTTTAGAGTCATTTCCATTTTTGGTCCTACTGTTATTGAGGCATTGCCAATTTTAGTCCATTTCATTAATTTTTGCCACATTACAGCCAGTCTTATTTAGTTCTTGCCACTTTTAGTCCACCATTAAAAGTTTCCTCAAATAACCGTCCAAAATAGGGATATTTTGGTCTTTTCATGCTTTGATCATCTCCTTTACCCTTTGCAGTGGTCTTCCTTACACATTTTCATCCAATGAAGAAGTTCGGCGAAAGCCATGACTTTGTAATGTGGCTCACATGGCTTCCGTTGGACCTCTTCATTGGATGAAAATGTGTAAGGAAAATCACTGCAAAGGGTCAAGGAGATGACCAAAGCATGAAAAGACTAAAAATACCCTTGTTTTGGACGACTATTTGACGAAAATTTTAACGGTGGACTAAAAGTGGCAATGACTAAATAAGATTGGCCGTAATGTGGCAAAAATTAATGAAGTGGACTAAAATTGGCAATGCCTCAATAACACTGGGACAAAAAATGGAAATGACTCTATTTTTTACTTATTTTTAAATTTAATTTTTTGTGTTTAATAGTACATTTTAATATAGTTTCTAAATATATAAATTTTGTATACTAATACTAAACTTAATATTAAAAAAAATTGGATTAAAAATAACTACAGTTAAGTCTCATTAACTGAACTAGACACTAGGACAAACAGACTACAACTTTAGATATATATAACTAGCATCCACTTGTAGTATCCATTGCTAGCATCCATGAGCATCCACTTGTAGTATCCATTACTTGCATGCATTCTCTTCTAGTATCCATTACTTCTATTCTCTTCTAGTATCCATTATTTCCATCCAATTTGTACTATCCATGCATTCACGGCTAGTTTTAGCATGCTTTCACCATCCTTGCTAACAAGCATTCTACCAACTTTGCTATTTGAGCTCTTGTCACTTTTTTGCTCCAATAAATTTATGCTCAATATTTATGCGCCATTTTCTTCTAAAATTAGCATTCAAGACTTGATAAACTTGAGAGTGGATTTTTCAAGTAATTTTTACTCGAATAAACCGATTTTCTTCGTGCTTTGCTTGATACTCGAAACAAACAAAATTTTTAGACAAATTAAAGAAAATAAATTTGGAGTTCTAATTTTTCAAAATACATTTTGACTCATCAAAATCTTTACAATTATTCCTAACAAATTAAAGTCGTCAACTAAATACTAAATATGATTTTGATTCTCATTCCTAATGTGTAAATCCATGAGCCAAACACACTCTTATTAGTTTTTATTATTAGATATGTGTATGTGTCTAAATCTATTCATACAAAATTTAAAATTTACATCTTTTGATTTCTAAATATAATTCCTTTTTATTATTGCTCATATTGTTAGTATAAAATATCAATGAAATACAAATATGAATAAATCAAAATTAGTTATGTAAATTTTATTAATAAATTTATTTAACTATGTCATAATTATGGACTATATTAACTATACAAAATTTTAATTTCGACTGCTATGAAAATATAATAATGATTAAATATATGTGAAGTCCAATTATATTTTTTAATATTTTTTAAATTCTTATTTAAATTTATGATTACATTATAGAGTTAATTTCATTTTTATCCTAGATTTATAGGTGACAGTCCACTTTAAATCATTTTTCAGAACATTCGCCTTTGATCATAGTATTATTGTGGCATGATCATTTTTGGTCTTCCATCAACAAAATCGTTGAAATGTCTTTAAATACAAGACAATTTTGATCGTTTTTATAAAAAGTGGATTGACTCGCTGTATTTTTATTTTTAAAAAAAATTTATAATTGAAAATTTGAATTTTTTTTTTACAAAATTTAAACAGTTTTATTAATGAAAGACAAAAAATGATCATATTACAATAATACGAAAATTAAAGAAAATATTCTGAATGAAAAATGATTACAAGTGAATTATAACGTATAACTTTATGACAAAAAATAGAACTATAAAGAAAATATTCTGAATGAAAAATGATTAAAAGTGAATTATAACGTATAATTTTATGATAAAAAATAGAACTATGAAGAAAATATTCTGAATGAAAAATGATTACAAGTGAATTATAACGTATAACTTTATGACAAAAAGTAGAACTAACGGGTTGGGTGCAGTAAAACACTAGGTTGGGTTAGAAATAGTACAACAATTAGAAATAGTACGACAATTGTAATAGAAATGATCATACTACAATAATACGAAAATTAAGGAAAATATTTTAAATGAAAAATGATTACAAGTGAATTATAACGTATAACTTTATGACAAAAAAATAGAACTAACTGGTTGGATGCAGTAAAACACTAGGTTGGGTTAGAAATAGTGGAGAGTCGAGAGGAAGTGACACAGAGCCATACAATCAGTGTAGCGGAGGGGCCAACACACCTCACCTCACCACACCACACCACCGAATACACACATTTTTACAATTTACAAACGATCTACACCATGACCTATAATATAAATATAAATATTTATACACTATATATACTTGCATTATATAGAGGAGTCCCTGTTTTCATCGATTTTCGAATTTTACCCAGTGTTTCTTCTTCATCTCCTTCATTCTAGCCTTCGCCTTATCACCAAACAAACAACACAGGATAAAGGTGACCAGAGAAAGAAGGTTTCTTTTTCTTTTTCTTTTTCTTTTTTCTTCTTCTTGGTTTTGGGTGTTCTAGATTGTTATTTTTGCTGCGTTTTTTTGATTGTGTGTTTTTTTCCCCAGGTTTTTTGAGCCGGAAAATGGTAGGCTAAAGATCTGGGTTTGATCGGCGAAATCGAATTGTGTTTCCGATGCTTTGATTTTCATTGGATTGCTCTCCGATCTTCTGGCTTTTGCGGTTTCTGAGGTACGATCTGTCTTTCTTTGATTTTCTTGATTTTCTTTTTTTGTTTATTATCCTTTTTCTGGTGTGAATGGAATGTACGGAGAATCTTGTGCGGTGTTAAGGTCCGGTACTTGGGATTAGATTTTTGTTTTCTAGTAGATTCTTAATCTGTTGGAATTTCTATTTCCTTGCGTTGTTAATCAGGATTTCTTGATGGATTTTATTCCTTTTTTTTATTTGCAAGTTAAGTTGAATTGAATTCTTTTGTTGAACTGCTAATTTTGTAACTCACTCGGTTTCACATAGTACAAACTTCCATTCAAAATGAATTTCATTTATTCGAAGAGATCTTTCAGACATTGAAAATTTATGTTCCTGATGTTCATTACCTTTAAATGTCAATTTATTTGTCGAATATTGAGTTTTGAAGCAAAATATTCCAAGAGGAGGATTAATGCCTCAATGTTTGTTGTTTTTTCCTCTTAGGATATCACTGCTTTTGAACTATGAACACTTTTGGAATTATCTGTCTACTGATAACTGCTCTCTTTGCCTTTTGGAATTTTTTGTTTTGCTTTGCAACCTCACATTCATGAATGTCAGTGCCTAAAATATGCCATTTTTACTATTTTTGGGCATATAATTTCCTCCTAAGGTTATGATGATGTGCTCCTTGTTTAATAGGGGTTTGTTAGAGAAGATTCTGACGGCAAGGCTAGTGACCAGAGTGGAATGTGATTTGCATGGGTGACGATGCCAGAGTTGCGTAGTGGAGCACGGAGATCAAAACGGCTTGGTGATCTCCAGCCTGCCCCTCAACCCACAGGACAAGAAGAGAACTTGGCATTACCTACACAGAATAGAACTAGAAGGAGAGGTGGTGGGGGAAGGGGAAGAGGTAATGCAGCGGCTGTAGCAAAAGGGCCTTCAACAGGAGTTCGTGGGAGGCCAGCTGCTGCTGGTAGAGGCAGGGGCGTTAGGTTGATAGATTTAGACCCAGAGCCACCTTTCGAGGCTCCTCAAGCTGTTGCAGTTGGTGCCAGGGAACCAGCTTTTAATAGAATTGAAGGTGCTGCTGACAAAGATATTGCAATGGATGGTGGCAGTGCAGATAAAATAATGGGAGTTGAAGAAGAAGGAAATACAACTCCTGTTCCTGAGAGGGTATCTTTCTGTTTGTTTCTTACTCTTTATGTTATTTTGCTATTAATAGAAATAAAGCTATAATGATTACTTCCCTGCATAGCTAGCACACTTTCCTAAGCATTTATTTATTATTGTTTTTCTTTTAAATATTTTAGGAATGTTATTTATGCCTTTTGTTCGTGTCTTTCTTGTAATTTGTTTTCCTTTTACAGTTCAAGAGTTTTTATGAGTCTTTTTATGACTGGTTGCAGGTTCAAGTGGGCAATTCCCCTCAATACAAGACAGAAAGGAAGTTAGGTAAGGGTGGGTTTGGCCAAGTCTATGTTGGCAGGAGATTAAGTGGTGGTACCGAGAGAACAGGACCGGACGCAGTTGAGGTATATTTCTCACTTTATTAATGTTTCTGAGAGTTCAAGACATAATAACTGGAATAAATGACAGTATAATTCTTTCTTTAGGTTGCGTTGAAGTTTGAGCACCGGAATAGTAAGGGTTGCAACTATGGCCCTCCGTATGAGTGGCAGGTGTACAAGTAAGCATCTTAGTTTTAGGTCTAAACTTTGGGTTAATCTTTTGATCTTCAAATGCCTAATTTATGATCAAATGCTTGATTTCTCATTGAAGCACTCTGAATGGATGCTATGGAATTCCATGGGTTCACTACAAGGGTCGCCAGGGAGATTTTTACATTCTGGTTAGTGTCACTATTTACTGTTGTACTAACTCCTTACTGTTCTTATTGCTGACATTGCTGGCAATCTATTTCAGGTTATGGACATGCTTGGACCAAGTCTTTGGGACGTTTGGAATTCTTTAGGCCAATCGTAAGCTTGTTCTGTGTATTTCTCATTTCCTTTCTCATGCATGATGTTTTACATGGAAATCCATAAGACTAGACTTAAATGAAAACAATGCATTATAATTTGCCAGAATACGCAGCATATTTAATGTATAGTTTTAATGATGATTAGCTCATGCAACAGTATGTCACCAAATATGGTAGCCTGTATTGCTGTGGAGGCAATATCAATTCTTGAAAAGCTTCACATGAAGGGGTAAGTCCTTGTTGATCTCTGCTCTTGCTATGTACTTATTGTTTTTAAACTTTGCTTGCAAAGTTTTTGATTTTCCGTAGTGGTGGGCACTTATTACTTTCTGTTTTCACCCTTCCTTCCCTTTTAACTTAAAAGATATCATTAATTTTCTTGGGCAGTGTTATACAACTATTTCATATTGATTTCTGATTCCAATACCAGGTTTGTTCATGGGGATGTGAAGCCAGAGAATTTTTTACTTGGTCAGCCAGGAACACCTGATGAGAAGAAGCTGTATCTTATTGATCTTGGCTTGGGTAGGATGTTTTTGTATTGCTCTCTTTCAATTATTATATTGCATCAAAGATAAAAGAGATTTTGGAATTTTAATAAGCATGACTCAATCACACCTTTGACAAGTGCCACTTTGTTCAAATGTATCTAATACGTTTATTTATTCAGCATCAAGGTGGAAAGATTCAACTTCTGGTCAGCATGTGGAATATGACCAAAGGCCTGATATTTTCAGGTTTGTGAAATTTAGTGTGATGGTTATGATAGTATAATCCTGCATGAAAGTGCACTTATCTGTTTTCTCTTACAGGGGGACAATAAGATATGCAAGCGTCCATGCACATTTAGGCCGGACAGGAAGTAGAAGGGATGATCTTGAGTCACTGGCATACACATTAATATTTCTCATAAAGGGAAGGTTGCCATGGCAGGGTTATCAGGTTGGTTAACATCTAGTCTAGTTCAATAAATTGTTGTTACTGATTGCTTTGACAATTAAGGATTAATAGATCTCTTGGGTTTTCTTTTTTTTAAAAAAATTATATCAGGGTGATAACAAGAGTTTCCTTGTCTGCAAAAAAAAGATGGCCACCTCTCCAGAGTTGATGTGTTGCTTTTGTCCTGCACCATTCAAACAGTTTCTTGAAGCTGTAACAAATATGAAGTTTGACGAGGAGCCAAATTATGCAAAGCTTATATCTTTCTTTGAAAGTCTTATTGAACCATGCACATCACTTAGGCCAATAAGGATTGATGGAGCTCTTAAGGTTCATATATACATTTTGTGAAGTGTACTGAAATATTTGGATGTAGATATTTGCTCTCTAATCTCTACTTGTCTCTTCGGGTTCAGGTTGGGCAGAAACGGGGAAGGCTGCTCATAAACTTGGAGGAAGATGAACAACCAAGGAAGAAAGTACGGTTAGGTAGTCCTGCTACCCAATGGATTTCAGTGTATAATGCACGCCGTCCCATGAAGCAGAGGTAAAACTTTAATATGTTAATAACATGCCAATCTTCTTTTGCTCACTTATATGAGAATAACTTCATAAGTTGAATTCTGTTTGGATCTTCTCCGATGTGTCACCAACAAATCTTGGGTAGTTATTGTTGCCATTTATATGATTTTCAGTATGTCTGTACCTATGTGATTTAAATAGAAGTATTACATGTCTAAACCAATATGGGTACATGATCTTTTGCGAAGATTATTTAAATACATTTCTAAACCACTGTGGGCAATTCCATCAAACCTTGTGAGTGTCTGCTCTGAGTGTTTCCTTGTGTTCTTAGTGAGTTTGAGCAACTACTTAAGGGTTATTGTTTTTTTTGACATGCTGATCAGCAAGATATTTGTAACTAATGCTGTCTAAATTAGTGTTTTTTTTTTGTTGGTAACTTACAGATATGACATTTCCTTTTGCATGGATGTGCAGTATATTCTTAAATGATCTTGTTTGCAAATACATACCTAGCATTAGAATCATCATTATTCCCCCATAAGGAAAAGTGTGTTTTACTTTTACAAGTGATAACATTTTTTTATTTTTATTTTTTTGGATTTTTAGATACCACTACAATGTTGCGGACTCTAGGCTCCAACAGCATGTAGAAAAGGGCAATGAAGATGGCTTGTATATTAGCTGTGTAGCTTCGGCTGCAAACCTTTGGGCGTTAATCATGGATGCAGGAACGGGGTTCTCTTCCCAAGTTTATGACCTTTCATCTGTTTTCCTTCATAAGGTGATTCCCTTCATTTCTTCCGTCATTTCCGCCCTTTTGTGTGTGGTATGTATACACACAGCTGATTACCTTCTGGATTTTTGTCAGGATTGGATAATGGAACAGTGGGAAAAAAACTTTTATATTAGCTCAATAGCTGGTGCAGCTAATGGAAGTTCTTTGGTGGTGATGTCAAAAGGTTGGATATTAAAACAGCACTTTTCTTGTCTTTTGGCTATTATGCATCATAAATACACTTAAAATCCTTTGAAAAGAGGGAGTGGTCACCACTATAGTGTTCGATATTAATGTTGTCAAAGTAGGCATACCCTTACAATTGACTTCCTGGAATTGCTTAGGAACTCCTTACACTCAGCAGTCTTACAAAGTAAGTGAATCGTTTCCGTTTAAATGGATAAACAAAAAGTGGAAGGAAGGCTTCCATGTGACATCCATGACTACTGCTGGGAGTCGTTGGGGCGTTGTGATGTCCAGGAACGCTGGATATTCTGAGCAGGTGAGTTTGCTTTGTTATTCCTTGTCGTTAGAATATTTTAAAATCATTGGTAATCTCTGTTTGGTTTCTACTAGGTCGTTGAGCTCGACTTTTTGTACCCAAGCGAAGGAATTCATAGACGCTGGGAGAGTGGTTATAGAATAACGTCTATGGCAGCTACTGCTGATCAAGCAGCTTTCATATTGAGCATACCTAGACGCAAAATGATGGATGAGACTCAGGAGACCTTGCGAACATCTGCATTTCCGAGTACACATGTAAAGGTCAGAGCATTTCTGGTTCCACTGGTTTTGTAGAGAGGGCATTATTTTTGCTCCCATTGATTTTGCTGCTACTTTTGCAGGAGAAGTGGTCAAAAAATCTCTACATTGCTTCAATTTGTTACGGAAGAACTGTCTGCTGATGAACGCATGAATGAAATGATTGTTTTGATCAAGTGTGAGTTAGGGGAATGAATTCCTTGATTTTGATCTGTGAAAACCCACCCTTCTTGTCATGTACAACTGTGTAAAAACTGCTGAGTCCACCTATTGAATTCTCAACAGCAGATTTCATAAACAACATTTTACAGATTGGTCTTGGCATTAAGGGCCAAGATAGATGATTGTAAGCATTTCATGATGATGATGTTGTACTCCCTTTTATTTATGTAATACAACATAATTTAATACCCCCATCCATCATTTTTCTTTCGTCATTTAAATTGCATGTCAAGAAAATGTGATCTTGGGTTAAACAAAGAAACAAAATGAGTTCACATTTTGTTCTCTGCTTTCTGGGAAGGAAATAAATATACTCCGTATTTGGCACTTCGTTTAGTTAATGTTAGTATTTAGGTCCTGTTTATTAAATGGTTGTTAGCTGATTGGTTGTTAGCTGATTGGGTTAAAAGGTATGATTAAAAGGTATGATTAATTGATAATATTTGCTGATTGTAGAAAGTTATTTGATAGATAGATTAGCTGATAGTTGTTTGGTATAATTTTTTTACTCAAAAAGTTAATTGAAAAGGCTACTTTGAGTAGCCTTTTGAATTTTAGTATTTTGGAGTTACAAAATGCTTATTAACCAAACAACTAATAGTGGTCAAATAAGTCAAAATTGGCTGATAGGCTGATTATTTACCTAACATGGCCTTAGTAATGCTACAGATTTAACAAAGTCATTGGAAATATGGAGTATGTGCATCACATTTTTTGTTGGTGACTATAGTTTAACATATTCATAGTATTTGTTCAACAAACATATTCATAGTATTTATTCAACAACATGATATGACAACATCCTTAATTGGAATGAGACTTGAATATGTGATCTTTCATGTGGAAGTGCCACACGTTAAGCTTAAGTTTTGAAAATATGCACCTTAAGCTTTATAATATATGTGGTAGCATTTTGATAATTTTGCGTATTGTAAAACTTAAGGTGCATACTCTCATATGATTAGGATTGTATGTGTGCGTGTGTGTATGTGTGTGTATATCACACACACACACGCACGAGAACGCACTATCAGGAGAACACTAAGGACAAATCTATATCAGATTAAAAAAAAAACATGGTAACATTTTCATAATTATTGTCAGCTTCACTTTGCAAAATTAAACATTTACATATGCAATATGTAATAACTAAATACACAAACTTGGATTAATTTTAAAAAATCAATAAATAGGTTAAATTTTAAATCTAAATCATAAATACTAGACTCTAAGCAATAAAAAATGAACCACTAAACCAAAAACTCAGTCATAAATTCTAAAATTGAAATCTTAATTGCAATGCACTTTTGTATTTTTTGCAAATGCAATCTTTTAATACTAAATGTGCAATATGTTAATATTAAATGTGCAAACATCAAAAATTCTGAAAAGTTCATATTTTAGTGTTGAAGTTTGCATAGTAAAGTTGGTGATTATTATGAAAATGTCACTGCATTTTAAAAAAAAAATATTATCTAGTTTGTCCGATTTTTAAGATGTAAGGTTGAGATTAGTTCTTAATTATTTCCTAAGGACTTGTTCTCCCCAGGTGAGAACTTGTGGTCTAATCTAGATTGTCAATTGGACAAGATCTGATGGCTAAGATTTAACACTTATTTAATTACCATTTTTTAAAAATTTAAGTGGTGGGAGTAATGGAGTAATTTTCTTCATTGTTTCCTTGCATGGAGTTTCCTGAGGCGTTAGGCTCCTTGATTTTAGGGAGATTTATCCAGTAAGTTTTATCTTTTCTTCGATCTTCTCCCAAAGTTTTATCTTTTCTTTCTAGAGCTCTCGTCGCCACTTTAGTTTTCGATTAGGATTTTCCATCCTTGGTTGTGAGTTTTCGCCATGGATTTAGTCTTATTGTTTTCCTATTTTTCTCGTGCTTCATTGGATTATGCTTTTGATTAGATTTGTTGATGAACATGTTATTTTAAAGGGGTGTGCATCGTAGGCTGGTAATGTGTGCATTAGTGGGCATAGTGCGATGCATCGTAAGACATTTAATATGCACAGTAGGATGTTGGGTTGTGTTTGAGTGCACAACCAGATAGATAGTTATTGAAGCACGACATTCAGTATAAGAATACATAATCAAAGCAATATGAATGCATGTCCTAGGCAAAGCGAATAATCAAACCAGAGAATTATTGATGGACAACATTCTGTATAGGAATGCACAATCAAAGCTATATGAATGCACGAGATGGGCCAAGTGAATAATCAAATACTACTCAACAACCACGGTGCACATCAACGGGTTCAATAGACCTGTTGGTCCAACAGTAACGGAGCTATTGAACCCGTTGGGGAGCCTGTTGACTGACCTAATTTCCCTTCGAAGCAATTTTTCTTATTAATCTATATGCTATTAATTAGCACCAATTAGTAGGTTATGATGATTTGATCAATTTACAAAAACAAAAAACAAAACAAAAGACAAAAAACAAAAAAACAAAAAAAAACACAAAAAATACAAAAAAGGGTTTGAACCATCACCGGCTGTTCAAACTAGAACCGCTAGTTCCGGTTTATTATTTCCCAAAATCATGAACTAGAACCAAACTGCGGTCATATTCACTTATATGTGAGAATAAAAATAAATGTAAGAAGAGAGAGAGAGAGAAAGAGCAAACACGATTTTTAAATATTATAATTATAATTTAAGTAAATGCTAGTGACATTAATATTATAATTATAATTATAATTAATTGGTATTAATGAATTTTTTTGTGTTTAAGTCTAAATTATGTTACTAGCATTAACTTAAATTTATAATTATAATATTTACAAATGGTGTATATTATTTGTGTTTAAGTCTTAATTATGTTACTAGCATTACCTTAAAATTATAATTATAATATTCATAAATGGTGTATGTTGTTTTTATGTTTATTTTGATTCCCTTATATAAACAATAATTTGTTGAAGAAAAATAAATGAAACATTTATTTTTAACGGTAAATGTCCATTTAACATAAAATGGAGAAAAAATTGTCACCTTTAAAATAATTGTTGGGCTAATGTACATACATGAATAACCCCGGGGAAGGGGGGGGGGGTATATGCATATAATTCAGGGGGGAAAGTGACATGTTCCAAAAATGAAAAATGTTCCAAAAATGAAAAAAATAAAAAGGTCATTGTGTGTGTGTGTGCGCGCGCGCGCGTGTGTATATATATATATATATATATATATATATATATATATATATATATATATATATATATATGAGAGAGAGAGAGAGAGTCATGATCAGGTGCGGCCTATTTTTAGCCATTAGATCATATCAACTAATCAAATCAACGTGCAATATATATATGTTACAGAACACACCATTCTACGTACTAAAACGCACCAGAGGACCGATAAAACACGTCATTCCACACAATATACTAAATGCACATATTCACTTAAAATTTATCAATATACTTAATAGAACACATCATTCTACGTATTAAAATGTACCACAACGTGCCTCATATCAGATTATAAGCATACACTATTTACACATATTCGAAAACATGTGCTAAAATATGCACCATTCTACGTATTAAAATGCACCACACTTATTAGATACACACCATTCAATGTATTAAAATGCACTAGACGACGTATTAAATACACCATTCCACAACATAGTTACCCATCCTTCTACGTATGAAAATGCACTAGCGGATAGATTAAAACACACCATTCCACAACACAGTTAATGCATCAACATACGTAATAAAATGCAACACAGCATGTATTCAAACGCAGCACACTATGTACTAAAATGCACAATTCCAATTCACGTAATATAAATACTAAAATTACCATAATAACCCCACTTAAACATACGCGAATTTCAGTAGGATTAATGAAATTTGACGGCGCAAATTAGGCTGCATGATCGCACCGGAGCTCGCCGTCGCATTTGAACATATATATATATAAAATATTTATTTATTTCTATTTTAATTAATTAATTATTTTTTTTATTTTGATTCCAATTGCTATTTACTACCAAATAAAGTGACTCATCTTAAACTCATTATCATTACCAAGTATTTGATTTCCATTACTATTTTGATTTCCAATATTTGAACCAAATACACCTTAAGTGTATTACATATGTTCAATCACTTCAAAACAAATATAAAAAGTCTCCGGGACGTAGTGTAATCGGTTCGTCGCTTGACCTAAAGGTTATGATTGGAGGCGATAGTGTAGGGTTCGAATGACCTATGTAAGAAAAAAAAAAGCAAATATAAAAATGATAAGCTATTCTTGTATATTTTCTTGCGTACTAGTGACACCCAGTTGTATTCCTATATGGAACGTTGTGTGTTTGAGCCTCAGTGTAGGCGATATTGTCTCTTTGTGTTTCAGTAGGGTTGAGAAAAATAGTTATGAACAGATACTGTATTGTAATAAAGTCAGTAGTACTCAATCTATTTCAAATTTTGAAAAATGTGAGTATGCTGTCACCACTTTTAGTCAGGTATTATGTTTATCCACTTTTCCTTATTAAAAACAAAAAGTTTTACGGTGTCATATTTTATTTCTTTTCTTTTTGAGGTGGAGGAATGCCATGAAAATTAAAATGGTGACAATCAAGTTAAATTAGTTTGTTGACTTTGTAACTTGTACCTCATAAAAGTAGTTTGTTGGTCTTCTTAATTTGAATCAATTAGTTATTGACAGTGCTAATTTACCTTCTTATAGTTGAAAATTTTCTCATAAACCAAAGACATCTGATAGATTTAGTTAATCCGAGTAGCCCGAGTTAGTAAACCCGATAAGCTTTTAAGGGGGTTGACAATATAGGATAAAACAATGAACGCGGTAATAATAGGATAAAAAGGATAATCACGGAGATAATTCTCGTATTAAATCAATATAATACTATTACAAAGGAGAGATTGATGTAATAACAAGACAAGAGTGTTCTTAGGACAAGATGTGTAGGCCTCCCCCTCAACAAGACACAATGGAGTGATTTTATACTCTAAATCAGCCCTAACTACCTTGGAGAAGATCGTGGGAAGTTACAACCGCCTTGGACCGCAACAAACGTCGCAATGGCCGACCAAGGCTGGGGAGGTTCGCCTTTGCCGACCTCGCGGGGAGGTCCGCCTTGGCCGACCCCGCGGGGAGGTCAGCTTTGGCCAACCCTGCGGGGAGGTCCGCCTTGGTCGACCCCGAGGGGAGGTCTTCCTTGGCCGACCCCATGGCCAAGCGCGGAGCATAGACATCCGGGTCGGCCGGATCCATCTAGGTGTTCTGAACTTGGTTTGCTTCATATTATCCCGCTCCAGGTTGATTTGTAATTATTCTATCATCAGTTCCCGACTCTCTGAGATGTGAGAAGTCGTTAGCGAAAGAGAGTAGTCTTGTTCCGACCTTGTTAAGCATGAACTCTTCACCTTGAGCTCCTCCCTTTGAGTTTTTCATCTTGAGCTACTGGGTGAGCTCTTCGAATTGAGCTCTCCACGATAGGTTCTTTAACTCGGACTCCATAACTTGAGCACCTTGAGAGGATCTTGTCAACTTGAGCTCCTCGAGATGAGCTCTAAGGCTTGAGGTCCAACCTCACTTCAGATGACCTCTAGAGCTTGAGGTCTAACCTCAACAAACGTGAAGACTTGGATTCCACTTCGGATGAGCTCTAAGGCTTGAGGTCCAACCTCGCTTTAGATGACCTCTAGAGCTTGAGGTCCAACCTCACTTCGGATGAGCCCTAAGGCTTGAGGTCCAACCTCGTTTCGGATGACCTCTAGAGTTTGAGGTCCAACCTCCCTTCGAATGACATCTAGAGTTTGAGGTCCAACCTTGCTTCGGATGACCTCTAGAGCTTTAGGTCCAACCTCGCTTCGGATGAGCTCTAGAGCTTGAGGTCCAACCTCGCTTCGAATAACCTCTAGAGCTTGAGGTTCAACCTCACTTCGAATGACCTCTAGAGCTTGAGGTCCAACTTCCCTTCGGATGAGCTCTAGAGCTTGAGGTCCAACATCAACAAACACGAAGACTTGGACTCTACTTCAGATGACCTCTAGAGCTTGAGGTCCAACCTCGCCTCGAATGACCTCTAGAGCTTTAGGTCCAACCCCGCTTCGGATGACCTCTAGAGCTTGAGGTCCAACCTCAATAAACACGAAAACTTGGACTCCGCTTCGGATGACCTCTAGAGCTTGAGGTCTAACCTCAACAAACGCAAAGACTTGACCTTAGCCCCAGATGACCTCTAAAGCTTTAAGTCCAATCCTCAAACAAATGTGAAGACTTGGGCTCCACTTCAGATGACCTCTAGAGCTTGAGGTCTAACCTCAACAAACACAAAGACTTGGCCTTCGCCCTGGATGATCTCTAAAGCTTTAGGTCCAATCCTTAAACAAATGCGAAGACTTGGGCTCCGCTTCGGATGAACTCTCTAACTTGATCTCCCTGGATGAGCTCAAGATTGGCTAAATTAAGGAGGTCGAACCATACCCAGTTTCGCGTGCCCGACTATCTTGAGGTTGTGTTGAGCTTGTGTTCGACTTGATCTTGGACCCCAAGGAGCCGGACCGAGCTTTGAGCTTAGCCTTGACATAAGGACGTTGGGTCGAGCTCGAAGCTTGTCTTAGGCTTGACCTAAGGAGGTCAGGTTGAGCTCGGAGCTCGGCCTAGGCTTGACTTAAGGATGTCGGGTCGAGCACGGAGCTTGACCTAGTTTTCACCTAAGGAGGTCAGGTCGAGCTCGGAGCTCGGCCTAATTCTGACCTAAGGAGGTCATCTTTTTTCTTCTTTTTTTTTTTTAAATGTTTCTTTCTTTGCTTTTGTCATTGTTGTTTGCTTTTTCGCGTTGGCGTTAGGCCAAGGTACCTCAACCCTCAATCCTTAGCACACCCGTTCGATGGTAAGCAAGGTCAAACCTTGTACCCTCCTTAGGGTGCCAGTCGTTCTAAGTCGAGACCATCCGATCTTACACCTAGAGACTCTTCCGTTCGGCGATAGGCGATGTCAGACCCCGTATCTCCCCTAGGAATTTTAGTCGTCCTAAATCGAGGCCATTCGACCTTGTGTTTAGGGACTCTTCCATTCGGCAATAGGCAAGATCGAACCTTGTATAGCCCCTAGGGTGTTTGGCCGTTTTAAGTTAAAGCCTTTTGGCTTCTAACTTATAGACCTTGTCCGTTCGGCGATAGGCGAGGTCGGACCTCTTACCGCCCCTAGGGTACTAGCCATTTAAATGAGGTTGGCTAAGAAATGTTAACCAAGAGGCTGGCCCGTTCAGCAGTAGGCGAGGTCGGGCCTCGTACTGCCCCTAGGGTGTTAGCAGTTTTAGGTTGAAGTCATTCAACTTTGGACCCAAGAGGTTGGTTAAGACCTTAATCATGAGGTCAGCCGAGCCAATTTCGTGAGGTCAACTGAGAACTTAATCGAGGAGGTCGGCCGAGCCCATGGTAGGGAGGTCGGCTGAGACCTTATCGTGAGGTTGACCGAGCCCATTTTGTGAGGTCGGCTAAGACCTTAATCGAGGAGGTCGGTCGAGGTGGTAGGGAGGTCGGCCAAGACCTTATCGTGAGGTTGGCCGAGACCTTGACCGAGTCCGACCTTGTAACACCCCGTAAATTCGTTCAAGCCTTGAGACCAGTAATCGTTTCCGCCGGATGATTCATTTGATTTAATTGGGCTTAGTCTTTCCAATTGATATATATATATATATATATATATATATATATATATATATATATATATATATTTCTTGAACCCAGAATTAATTATTTTATTCACAAGCCCAGTTCTTGATTTAATCCTTGTAAGGGATTTATTCTAATTTGGATCCTTACAATTCTTATAAGTAAGAGTATTTATATGATGGCCCAATTCCTTATGCTAATATATATATATTGTCTACACTTAATTCCTAATATTATGGGCTTTCTCCTAATTCTATGTATTCATCTATTTAAGAGATGAATTATTTGGCCCAATGATTATTCTTGTACATAGAATTGTTATATATATATATATATATATATATATATATATATATATATATATATATATATATATATATA
>NC_044927.1:12354467-12389602 GCF_003576645.1 Ipomoea triloba
TATATATATATATATATATATATATATATATATATATATATATATATATATATATATATATAAAGAGTTGAGCCCATTCCTTATTAAATCTTCCACCCTAATATATACATATATGTATATATGTATTATGGTATATATATTCAAGACTTAGCACTTTCTAGAGATTTCCCTCCCTCTCTCCCTACTCATTCACGCCATTTTCATCTTCTTCTCCTTCAAAGATTGGTCTCCATTTCACCTTCAATATTCAAGTCATGATTGCTCTTTTAGGATTGTTGGGGCTTGGGTAAGTATCTATCTCTAAGAGTATACCTTGCATCATGTTATTTTCATAATCTTTATACAAGTTCTTATGTTGTTCTTTTGGGGATCTTTTGGGGAAAAGATGATCAAGGTGGAGGTGAAGCTTTGTGAAGAAGTTTGAGAGTTCTTGGGTGGAGTGTGCTTCAAGAGGTAACCATCATGTCCACTAAAACCTATTTTACACTCTCAATCTATGATATTATTTGGTGTATTGGAATCCTGATGATTTCTTTGCTGTAAGCCTATTTGTTGTTGTCTGTAAAGTCATTCTTGATGGATTATGAACTTGTGTTCTTGATCCTTTGCTTATTGATGTTTATGGATACTTATTGGTATGGATTCCTTGTTTATTTGGTTGTTGGGAGTTATAATCTGATCCTATGTTTGTATTCTGATCTGAACATTTCGTATTCTGTCTGATCTGTTCTGGAGGGGTTGGATCACACTTACGGAGGAACTCAACGGAATAATGTGCCCCGTTGGTGTCTTCCGCAAGTGTGTGGCGGTGGAGGATGGCGGAGGTGGGTCTTCCGCCAGGGTGGTCCGCCTCCTTCTTGCGGAGGAGTGCGGCGGAGCTAGGGGATCCGTTGGGGAGTTCCGTTAGGTCTGCTGGCATTCTGGTCCCAGTAACCTATTCTGTGGTTTATTTGTTTGGTTGTTTCCCCTTTTGTTCTGAATCTTGTTGGAGTATTTTGTTGGGTATTTTACCATGTCTTTGGAGTATTTATTCCTACCTCTTGGTCCATCTTTTGAATCTCTTGCTTTGTTGAATCTTTGATTATATTATCTGGGAGTTGGTTTGTGTTCATATCTGAGATGAATACTCTGAGTGGTTGTTCTTGGGCTGAGGTTGAGGCTGGATAGGGATGGTGGATCTTTGAGTATCTTTGTGTATTTTTGAAGCTTTATTTGCCATTGTGTATATGGGCATTATTTGCCATTGTGCTTTATTTGCCATTGTGTATATGGGCATTATTTGCCATTGTGTATATGTTGCCATTGTGTATATGGGCATTATTTGCCATTGTGTATATGGGCATCATGTGTATATGGGCATTATTTGCCATTGTGTATATGGGCATCATTTGCCATTTGTGTATATGAGCATTATTTGCCATTTGTGTATATGGGCGTTATTTTCCATTCGAGTAATTGAGGAATATTTGCCTCTATGTATTCGGGCACCATTTGCCTTCGTGTATTTGGGCACCATTTGCCTCTGGGCACCATTTGCCTTCGTGTATTTGGGCACCATTTGCCTCTATGTATTTGGGCACCATTTGCCTTTATGATTCGGGTACCTCTATGTATTTGGGCACCATTTGCCTTTATGATTCGGGTATTACTTACCTCCGTGCACTGAGTTTGGGTTTGGTGATTGGTATTACTTACCTCCGTGCACTGAGTTTGGGTTTGGTGATTGGTATGAGGATTGGTGTTGGTTGGAGGGTAAGGGTTGGTCTTATCCTTAGGTTGATGTCTATTTGGTCTCTTTACTTGATTCTTGAGTTATGTCATATCTCGTTGGTTGTCGATTATTCTTAGATGTATTCTTGTTGATCGTTTCTTTGAGTATTCTATTGTATTCTTGATTCGGTTGATATTCTGTTGATATCTTGTTGCCTTGTGCAATTATGTTGAATATTGGTATTGTTGAGAAGTCTTGGTTTATCCTTTATTCAGCGTGTTGTTGTTGAGTATCCGATTTTCAAGTATTGAACAGTTCGTTGGTGTTTATATTCTATATGGGTGTGTAAACCTATTTACAACTTATTATATATCTATATTTCCTTGCGGGTGTGAGTGGTGGTTGCTTAGCAGTCTTTTGCTAATGGTTTCTTGTATGTTTTCCAGGTATGCAATAAGTCTAAGCGAGAGCGCGCTAGAGCTTATCTATATGAGGCAGCTTAGACATAGTTTTGTTGTTTTAGACTTTATGTTCGGGCCTGTGTGCCAGTGTTGAGACTATATGTACTCTTGTTTAGTTTTCAGATGTTTTAGATATGTTTTGAGGATTTATATCTATACAGTTGGTTCAGTTTTTGGTTAGCCTGTGCATCTAGGTCGTGCTTTTCTTACCTAGATGTGGCATGATACCCCTTTAGGTTATAAATCGCTTCCGCTATGTATGTTTGATAGTTGAGATAGGCAGCTTTTGCGTTAAAGTTTAGCTATCTCGACTTATGAAAAGTTGGGGTGTCACAAACCTCCCCTCTCCCCCTTTCAAGTAGTAGTAAAATGAGTACTTAATGCAATTTTGCCACTTTATTATGGAAGTAAACCTTTAGAGGTCGGCCTGATGAGGTCACACCAATCCTTGAGTCGCTTCCAGGAGCTAGCCTCAGGGCTTGAGTTCGTTCACCCTCCTAAACATGGTGTGCCAAGGTTGAGGCAAATTAACCTCCCCAACAGCTTGAGCTCTTTGCACTCATTGAGACCGGGTGCCTGGCCTCACGCTCAGCCCCCAAGGGGGCGGGGTGAGGGTCAACAAGGTTGTAACTTTTGGAATTGTGGCCGCTTTGTCTCTGATGCCCAAGGTTGGTGATGAGACAATTTTAGCCGATCCGCCATTGCGGTTGAAGTTGAGTTGATCCCATAGGTACCATTGATGACGTTGCCACGTGGGGTGAGGTCGGAACCCGTGTGCCTAGGTGTCCCAAGGCGGACTTGGTAGCCTGGGTCGGTCGTACCCCTTCTATCTCTCTTCGTTCGGGCTGACCCGCAGTGGCCTCATTCCCCCCTTGCCTCGCTGATGGTCGGGGTGAATTGACCTTCCCGTCAAGGTTCAGTTCGGGTGTATGAGGTCGGCGGGTGCTCAGACCGTATTCACTCCTCGATGGGTTGGAGACGGGCGGACGAGTCAAGAGGCCTCCTTGGAGCCCATCCATGTCCTGTGTCAATAGAGTAGTAGCTTGCCGAAGCGCGACCACCCCCTCCTGGTAGCCTAGGGTCGAAGGCGGAGGTGGAGGGGTGTTCGGCCGAGCGCGATCGTTGTTGAGTTGTTCCCTGAGGTCTCCGGTAGACCCCACGGGGATTGTTAGCTGACTCGTCGTCCCGTTAGGATCATTAGCACAGGTACCACGCGAGCCGTGGGTATTGTTGGGAGGAGGTCTGGGGTTCGATCCTGATCGTGCCATAGCTTGTGGGAAAATAACACGTTCGAGCCTAACGTCGAGCTCTCAAAGAAAGCACCAATGGTGGATTTAATTAACCTGGATAGTCCAAATTAGTAAACCCAATAAGGTTTTAAGGGGGTTGACAAGATAGGATAAAACAATGATCGAGATAATAATAGGACAAAAAGGATAATCACACAGATAATTCTCATTGAGGGTTTTATCTCCTACGGAATGGTCGAACGGCAGGCCAACAGTACTGAAAAATCGACTAACACTATTAGAAAATTAGAGTAACCTTTCGGCCCTCTTTAGATTGCCAATTGCTTTTGAGTACACTGAGTTACTTACAAGTGTGCTAGATTTCTCTTCTTTCTCTTGAGACCTAAAGCCCCTATTTTTACAAGCAGGATGGATTTCTCCCTTAGGAAACTTCTAAACTACATACTTCAAGAACTCTTTCCTTATTACATTTTAGGTACTTTCTTAATCTATCTCGACCTTCCTTCCGTACCTCATACCTTCCACCGCCAAACTCTTTAGGAAACTTCCATATCGGCCTGTCTCTACCGCCCCTCCTACACCGCCTTTCTTACCTCGGCCCCTGCTAGGTCGGTCCGGTCCGACTCATCCTTTCCTTACTTCTTTGACCCGACCTTCCTCCATGATAATCAACTGTTTCAATGACTATGTTCAATCACTCTCAATCTAAGATCTTCAGCTGCCTTGTCACCCAAGGAACCACCAAGCATATTCGTTTCATTATCAAGCTCTTCCTTAAATGTGCCCCAACAAAACAGTCCATTGAATGTCCTCCGACCGACCGGCTTATCGCCGGCCGACCTTCACCATGTCATCCTCTCTTCCTTCGAGCCCTTTCTCCCTCTTCATTGGTCATCTCTTTTATTCTCGCCGAGCTTCGAGTATCGAGCTTTAGTCTATCCCCCATCACTCGTATTAAATCATTATAATGCTATTACAAAGGAGAGATTGATGTAATAACTAGACAAGAGTGTTCTTAGGATAAGATATGTAGGCCTCCACCTCAATAAGACAAAATGGAGTGATTTTATACTCTAAATCGGCCCTAACTACCCCAGAGAAGATGGTGGGGAGTTACAACCGTCTTGGACCGCAACAAACGTCGCAATGGCCGACCACGGCTGGGGAGGTCCGCCTTGGCTGACCCCATGGCCAAGCGCGGAGCTTGACCATCCGGATCGGCCAGGTCCGGTCTAGGTGTTCCGAACTTGGTTTGCTTCGTATTATCCCGCTCTGGATCGATTTGTAATTATTCCATCAACATCGAAAATAAAAATAGAGAATTAGATTTGCACGCGGAGTCCAAAACGTACTCGAGAAGGGCTATCGAGCATTATTTGCATGTACTTTATGTCTTCATCTACGGTTTGGACGGTCCCGGCATGGTTTTAAATTTGATTCCAAATGAAGCTATATTGCGTCGCTGTTGCCGACTATAATTTCATGAAACCCATTGGATCATACTTTTATGTACGTGTTTAATTGGTGTAACCTATAAGCAATCTCTGGTCCACTGCACCACTACTCTACTTACATCCATGCTTCAATTCCATATGTCCTCCGATCCTACTCAACCTACAAACGTTAAAATTATCACTTCTCCAATCAAGAAAGAAAAAAGAAAAGGAAAAAGTGTGAAATAGATCACTGAACTTATTGCTTTTACATAATTGGATCACTAAACTAAAAAAATATTGTGTAATTGAATCATTAAACAAACAAAATTTTGTGCAATTGAAACATTTTAAAAAAAATTATGATAAAATCCAATTATATTACTTACATGTATGTATTAAGAGTTGCATTTTCCTCTACCATATTAGTTGGGAGTCAATATTGAAATATTTTAACTCCAATTGAATTAAAAAAAATTAGAAAAATGTTCTATTACACATATTTTACTTGTTTGATGGTTGGATTGCACATTTTTTAAGTTCAATGACCCAATTACACAAAACCGATAAGTTCAGTGACCTATTTGAAACTCTTTTCAAAAGAAAAACATACAACACTATGTCATTGGTGTATCATATATACGAGTTTTCTTTTATTATCTTTCAATGGCTTATTTCTTGTGAAATTAATTACTCACGTAACATCCCGTCAATTATTTTATCACTTTTCCACTCAAGAAAGAAAAAAAGAAAAAGGATTAAGGGCCAAATATGTCATCGAATTATACACAATAATACAATTAGGTCACTGAATCTAAAAAAAAAATTATAATTGGGTCCCTAAACTAACCTATTTTTAGGGGTGTTAGCGAACAGAGCTTTCGACAAACTACTCGTGTTCGAGCTCGGTAAGCGTTCGTTTATGTTCGTTTATTAAGGTAAACGAACATTAACAAACAAAATTTAGAGCTCATTTAATAAACAAATAGAATTTGAACAGTGGTAAGCTCGTTTGCTAAGTGTTCGCAAACAAGCTCGTTTGTGTTCGTTTAGTAGTGGACGAACAAACTCGTCTAGTGTTCGTTTAATAATGTTCACGAACATATTTACAAACATATATATATATATATATATATATATATATATATATATATATAGGATCGCGTTCTGGTGCGTACTGGCTGCCCAGGAGAGAACTGCGGACGAATCACAGCACGCCACGTGTCCTGAATGTAGTTGCACATAACGTTATAACTAGGTGCACGTCATGTTATAACTAGGTGCACATAGGTGCACCCAGGTGCATAAATGTTAACAAGGTAAATTACTTGCACCTACAAGTGAAAATAGGTGCACATGTGCAAGTAAAATGTATTACAAGTGCAAGTAAATTGTACAATGAGCATCAATACTAAGTGCACCTAATGTTATAACTAGGTGCATCTAATGCTATAACTAGGTGCACATAAGTTGCAACCAGGTGCATGAATGTTAACAAAGTAAATTACTTGCACAAGTGCAAGTAAAATGTATTGTAGATGCAAGTAAAATGTATTACATGTGCAAGTGAATTGTACAGTGAGCATTAATACTAAGTGCACATAATGTTATAACTAGGTGCAACCTATGTTATAACTAGGTGCACCTAGGTTGCACCCAGGTGCATGAATATTAACAAGGTAAATTACTTGCATTTGTAAGTGAAAGTATTTGCGAAAATAGGTGCATGAATATTAATAAGGTAAATTACTTGCACTTGTAAATGAAAATAAGTGCGAAACTAGGTGCACTTGTAAGTGAAACTAGGTGCACTTGTAAGTGAAACTAGGTGCACTTTTAAGTGAAACTAGGTGCACTTTTAAGTGAAACTAGGCGCACCAAAGTTCCATTTATTTACGAAAATGCCACCGCGTCATTTTTTTAAAATTGCATCTAATTCGTTGATCTGGACACGTGGACGGCTGTGGAGCGTTCTCATTTCCTACCTGGGCGAGAGTTCGCACGAGAGTGCAACCCTATATATATATATAAAGTCATCCGTCGTTATACCGTGGACCGCGGTCACTGATACTACAGTTCATCTCAAAAGATACTGCCTTACATTTGCTTTTATATTATCGAATGAAACTGTAGTTATATCGAAATGTAATCGTAGTTGTGTTGAAATGTGACTGTAGTGTATATGAACTGATATTGAATAACAGTTTCACATTTGTGTTTTATATTATCGAATGAAACTGTAGTTATATCGAAATGTAACTGTAGTTGTGTTGAAATGTAACTGCACTGTATATGAACTGATACTGAACAACAGTTTCACATTTGTGTTTTTATATTATCGAATGAAACTGTAGTTATATCGAAATGTAACTGTAGTTGTGTTGAAATGTAACGTAACTGCAGTGCATATGAACTGAAAGTGAATGGCGTGGAACGGAGGTCGTTTCATCTGTCTGTTTTCATTAATCAAAACGACGTTGTTTTGATGTGCGGTCCACGATATAATTTGCATAAAGTCATTAAGGTCATTTAGTGCAACCTAGGGTTTCAACTTATTCAATTATATGTATTAGTTTTGTAATTGTGTTGTTTGTTTGATTATTGTTTGTGAACGTAGATTATTTTTTGTTTACAAACAAATTATCTTCATAAACATGTGCATGTGTTTGGCTATTAAGTGTTCACGAATGTGTTCATGAATGTAAATGAACGTGTTCGTTAACGTTCACGAACACGTTCGTGAACTTGTTCGTTAATGTTAACAAACACGTTCGTGAACGTGTCCACGAACGTTAATGAACACTAATGAACGCTTAACAAACGAACACGAACAGGATTTTCAGAAACCTTAACAAACGAACACGAACACGAACACGCCAAAATCCTTAAAAAACGAACACGAACAACCTCCGTTCGTTTATATTCGGCTCGTTAACAGCCCTACCTATTTTATACAATTTTTCAATTTGCAGGTTTTTAATAAGTAACCTCAAATTTAAATTATTTTTTTAAAAAATAAACTTAAAAATAATTATTTAAAAAAAAAAAAAAACAGAACGTCTCTGGCCATGGAGATCAGGTGAAGAAGGTTTCTTCGTCTCCAGCCACAGAGACGAAGATACTTTCTTCTCCTCCGGGAGACATTCAATTTGGGTTACCTGTTAGAAACCTGCAAATTGAACAAATTGCATGAAATAGGTTAGTTTTAAATTCAGTGACATAATTAATGACATTATCGTGTGCAATTTAATGATCTATTTTACCCTTATTCCAAATAAAAACATACACTAGAATTCAATTATCATCAATTGGTGCATCATATAAGAGTTTTCTTTTATTATCTTTCGATGACTTATTTCTTGTGAAATTGATTACTCACATAACATCCCGTCAATTATATTACACAATAGCATACTTTTCATCTAATCGATCCTTTAACATAACATTAAAGAGGGACCAATCAGACCATCGACATTTATGCCATGTACCAGGTCAAAATACATAATTTATATATTGATTATTCATAATTTAAATTGTGAACATTCAGTAAGTAAATTGTGAACATTTAGTATATAAAATCGTGAACATTCAATATGTAAATTGTGAAGATTCAATATATAAATTGTGAATATTTAATATATAAAAATTTTAAACTTCCAGTATATAAATTGTTTATTTTTAGACCCGAGTCCAACTTGTAAGGTGAACCCAAGTCTACAAAATAATTTGCCTCAGAACATCATCTCATGCTTTAGATAGCAATTAGCGAGAAGAAATTAAAGTGGTTTGATCCTTTTAACTAAGTCCTCCACTTTAATAAGGAAAAAAAAAAACAACTCCTTTTTTGTCAGCAGGAGTTTAACTCACCTAGTTCAGTAGGCAATATGTGAGGGAAGAACAAAAAATCAACATCTTTTTAAGCCCTCTGTACTAAGGAGAAGACCATAATTAAGTGTGGCTGTGGGGATAGAATTTGTGTTGTAGCCGGCCGTGACAATAAATAAAGTTCATTGATCTCTCTTTATTAGACAAACAAAATTTTTCTTCATCTTGTCTTGTACGCTGAATCAAAACAAACAAGAATAAATAATCTCAGACAAAGAGTAATATATATATATATATATATATATCACGCCACATTAATGTTAAGAAGGGTATTAAGAGATTTGTAGTTTGTTATTAATTAAGGTAGGATTTATGTTTACAAAGTTAGCATTTGAGTATCAATATATTGAGAATCCAGTATGCATGTTGGTAATTCATGATTTGTTTAGTGAATTAATTTGTTGAATACTGAATAATGGATTTATAATAAAAGTTAAAAACCTATTGGGGTAGTTATGGCATGATTGAGTGTGGTTATGAATTGTTTGAATACAATAGAATGTGAGTATGGTGTGGGGTACTAGTTAAATGTGTGTGACAATTTGAATAGGCATAATTGAAAGCATAAATAACATTGGAGTTTGCATACGTGACCAATATGCTGCATAATTTATGGTATGTTTAGCCCTCTATTTTGTTAAATACTGAATAATGAATGTAATAAAATAATAATAAATACCCTATTAGGGTATATAGTGTAAGATTTAATGTGGTCACATAATTTTTTTTGGGTTAGTTATTACATTTAGATATACATGGAAAAAACATTTCGTTATATGAAGCCAATAAATTGCGTGTAATCCATTTTAAGATTGAAAAGGAGTTGATTTTAAAGTCTTGTCAGTTTGATGAGATGAATTTAGAACAAGGGTAATTAGCGAAACAATGACCATAGTGTTGTGTGCAACAATGAGATATTAAATGTGTCATGAAGCCTAAACTAGTAATCCATTGGCTTTAGCGATGTGTTTGTTAATGGTTTTAATTTTTTCCGCATTGTACGTGAATTATTAAATGCAAAACACTGTGTTGCTATAATTGGTGTCATACTGAAAAACAATGTGTTCCGTACTTTGATTAAATGTGTGACAGATGAAGGGGACATAAATGTTGATGCGCGTGAAGGTGAAGACTGCGAGGTTAAAGAACGCGAAGTTGAGGAAGACGAATGTATACCTGACTGCGATGACCCCTTATGTGCTAATGAACCGATAGGCACGCAAAAATGACCTATATGGCAAACAAGTCCAATCGAAGGGGCACATAAATTTAACCGAAACATGAGTGAGTCGTATTAGTTATTGAGACACGCAAGAGTAACGACCATGGCAAACGAGGGGTAAATACGAGGCACAGAAATGTCATTTTAAAATTTAACATACAATTACGTAAATGATCTTTGAAGTTTGCATATTTTGTCACATGTGAAACGAATACGGTAGTTTTGGTTTATTAAGAATATTGCATTAAGGAATTTGATTGCATGACGCCCTTTATGTGTTAATGAACGAATACACCCGCAAAAATAACCTATATGGCAAACAACTCGAATCAAAGGGGCACGTAATTTTAACCGAAACATGAGTGAGTCGAAGTAGTTGTTTAGGCACGCAAGATTAACGAACGTGACAAACAAGGGGCAACTCCGAGGCACACACATGAATGTAATTGAAATTCGAAAGCCAAAACCAAACCCAAATGTTTTATGTAACAATTTTTTGTTTGTGGGTAAAACGTATAAAGCAAATTAAAAACACATAATGTTGTGCTACAAAACAAAACAAGTAGGTAGGAAACGTAGGGAGATGAGAATATGGCACACAACGCATACATATTAGGCATACAGTGAATAACCCATGGTGACATTGGAAAAGGTAACATCATGGTGTGAAAAACACAGTAAAAGGTGAATAGGACCACCAACGCATCTACCAAATCAAGGAGACCACCAAACCCAAGTGCAATAATATCCTTCCTCTGGTGTGATATGAGATCCTCCAACACATCTACCAAATAAGCATGTGAAACCCTAACTCTAAAAGTAGGAAACGCTGTCGGTTGTTCTGTAGTTAACTCAAAATTTGGAGCATCAGGCGAAGGATATCGGCGAACCTCATCCCTAACAACATTAGGAGCATCAACAAAATCATCATCAGCGCTCTCAATCTGAGACGAACACCCCACTGAAGGTGCCCTCGCTGCCTTTTTGCTGACAACAACAAACACACAAAAATAATTACCAGAACACAGATTATAACAAATATGGCACACAGTTAACACAACGTGGCACACATTACACACAACAGCAAAAACCCAAAAATATAGCCCAAATATAATAATTAAAAAAGGACAGTAAATGAATAAACTAGAGAAACACATACAATTGAATTAAATAAAACAGTCAAAGTATAATGAAATTTCAGTAAATTGAGATCTTGGCACACAAAATCCACGATGTTGGCACACAAGAACTTAGTTTTATCTCTTCTACTACATAAACCCCACTCTCCTTTAATTTAACACAACACAAAAATTTACACCATTGAAGTTGCTCATAAATTCTCTACTTATAATATATTTGCAAGTGAGCTTTGATCTATTCTAAAATAACATGTATTCTGTAGATAATAAGATTTGATCCTTAAACCTTTTATAAATAATAAACACTGACTAACAACTAACTAAGCTAATTCAACCTAATTGAGTTCAAAACACAACAAAAAACCTAATTAAGCCAATACTAACACTAATTCAGTTAAAAAGTAGTTGTAAGTCACAATTCAAACTGCAAATAGAGTACTATCAACACATAACATATACTATACAAAAAAAATGCCAAAGGGATTAAAAATGCTAAAACAACAATAAAATTTCATTAAATTGAGATGTTGGCATACATAATCCACCACATTGGCACACAATTAAAAACGTCAACCCTAATGCATATGAGATATTGAGATGTCAGAAACTCAATATTCAATTCAATAAAAACATTAAAATGTCAAACTGCCTAAAATTATTCCAAAAACAAAAAATAAAAAAATGCCAAAGAGATTTAAAATTACTCAAACAATAATAAAATTTCAGTAAATTGAGATCATGGCACACAAAATCCACAACATTGGCACACAAGTAAAAGAACTTAGTTTTATCTCTTCTACTACATCAACCCCACTCTCCTTTGATTTAACACAACACAAATATTCTTATAAATTCTCTACTTAGAGTATATTTGCAAGTGACCTTTGAGCTATTCTAAAATAAAATGTATTATGTAGATAGTAAGATTTGATCCTTAAACCTTTTGTAAATAATAAACACTGACTACCAACTAACTAAGCTAATTCAACCTAATTGAGTTCAAAACACAACAGAAAACCTAATTAGGCAAAACCAACCCTAATTTGATTAAAAAGAAATAGAGGACTATGAAGACAAATCATATCCATCCAATTCAATCCAATAAATGGCTGAGATCATGCATCCACAACTAAGCATATCACACTAATTAAAGTTATGAAGGGCAAAGAAGAGATTTGCTACCAAATATAATTAAGGAACGATTCAAATTAACAAAGATAGAGGAACATTTCTTCCTTAGATGAGAGGATTATTAGGCTTGAGAAGGATTCTTTATCCGACTACAACCATGGAAGCAAAGCCGGAGCCACCTCTCGAGAGTGACATGGACGTTGACATTAACAACTGGGATGTCGACCGTGAATGGTAAATTTCTATCATGAATATATTAACCATTTAATACATAACAAAGCATGTGTACATAGTTGTGTGCCAATATAGTATATAGTGAGTGCCAATGGCAGGTGAATTGTTGGCATATGTATAAAATATGGTCTACCATACAAGCTTTAGGTAGTGGGGAAATAAAGTGACGTCCTAAGTGTAGTATGCATATTGTGAACTAAATATGAATACCATTATGAAATGGAAAGAAGTAATTGAGGGTCAGAAGCGCTCTAACTAGTTAAAATGGAAAGAAGCAATTGAGGCAGAGCTTAACTGGCTTAATAAAATGAAAGTGCTTGGTCTCACCGTGCTTACCTCGAGAGGTGTGATCCTAGTAGGATCTGGGTGGGTGTTTGTACGGAAGAGGAACGAAAACAATGAGATGGTTAGATATAAAGCGATATTAGTTGCTTAAGGTTTTATAGAGAGACCCGGAATTGATTTTGAGCATACATATTCTCCTGTTATTGATGTCAGATCATTCTGCTATTTAATCTCACTAACAGTAAAATTTTATTTAGATATGCAGTTGATGGATGTAGTGACCTCTTATCTATATGGGTTACTATATGTTGATATATACATGAAAATACCCGAGGGCATTCAAAACCCCAATATGAGGGAGAGAAAAAGTATCGTAACATGTATAGTATCAAACTTCAAAGATCATTATATGGTTTGAAGCAATCGGGTAGAATGTGATATAACCGATTAAATGAATTCCTCCTGAAAAAGGGATATTTGAACAATGATATTTGTCCATGTATCTTCATTAAGAAGTTATATGACAGTTTCTTGCATTATTTCTATCTATGTTGATGACATAAACATTATTGGACACACAAGGATCTTGTGGAAGCATGCCCATGCTTAAAATTGGAATTCGAATTGAAAGACTTGGAAAAAACCAAGTTTTGTCTCAGCCTGCAGATCAAGCATCTCCTTGGCAGAATTTTTATACACCAGTCAAATTATACAAATAAACTTTTGGAGAAATTTTATATGGATAAATCACATTCCCTCAGGCCTTAGTGCTTCGGTGGTGGTTCAGTCCCTTGATGTGGACAAAGACCCATTTATGCCTAAAGGGGGTGATGAGGATGTGCCAGGACCTAAAGTCCCATATCTAAATTTTATTGGTGTTCTTCTCAATCTTGTTAACTGCACTAGACGATATATTGCTTTTGTAGTAAATCTACTAGCTAGATGTAGTGCCTCCCCAACCCGAAGACATTGGGAAGGGTAAAGAACATCCTTAGATATCTATAGGGTACAAAAGGCCTCGGTATTTATTTTGAAAGTTGTTAGAAAAACATACATGCGCAGCGGAAGCATCAAAACGCTTTTTCATGATTCTATGTTTAAAGAGGAAGTAAGAACGTTTTTACCCTTGA
This sequence comes from Ipomoea triloba, assembly GCF_003576645.1. NCBI lineage: Eukaryota > Viridiplantae > Streptophyta > Magnoliopsida > Solanales > Convolvulaceae > Ipomoea > Ipomoea triloba. Next base: position 12,368,349 of record NC_044927.1, read on the forward strand.
AGCGTGCTTTGGTAGAGTCAACAACTTGAACTGTCCAATTGTTCGGCCTCTAGTCCGTCCACCGGTCGGGCACGCGAGAACTCCCAGAGATTTTACGTGAAACTATTTTCCAGACTAATCTCTGTATTTTTCTCTATTAGTTAAGAAATAGGGCAAGACTTATATATATAGCCTGGTTTGGCCCAAAGGTGCTAGCCTTTTAAAAGCCCAAATCTACCCAGTATTAAATTAATTCATTAATCAGTTATTAGTGTATTAATTCAATATCGATAACTCTTTATCGATTTCTTTTAAATTTCTCAGCATTACCACGAACCATTAAGGTGTGACTTTCTAGGTTCATAGTCAAACTAGCAACGAGTAATATTTAATAACTCATTATTAAATAACTCATAAGTCATTAGTGACACCTAGCAGTATGTCATGACTACCTAGTTGACAATGAATATATTTTAATATATTATAATAAACCTTTCCGTTACAAATATCATGCAACATTCCTTCCACACAACACTTGTTCCGAACCAGATAAAGGTTATGGTCAAACTTGGTCAAACCCATAAACCCGGTCAATATGTCTATTCAATATTCATAACCTGAAGTCCAACTTCATTATACTCTGGCCAGAGATTCTCGTTGTATTATTATTGAATAGACTGGAACATCCTTGTTACCTTAAGGCGGTGGATCCTCTATTGAACGCACACATGTCTCCGTACAATACTGAACTAGGCCACCAAGTACACTTATAGTCTCATAAGGAACAAAAGACACATACTAGCAAAAACTAGTCCACCATATGTACAAGACAACCATGTCGTCTCAAGTCAAAGGATTATTGCATACTTGTAACATACAACATATTGATGACACGTAGGTAAACACCATGCGGTACGTTGTAGTCAGTCAATGTTCAATGACTTGTTCTCTAACAATCATCCACATGTCCACTCTCTGTATCTCATACAGAATGGCATGAGACTCACCATAAGAAAGATAATGTGCTAGTCTTATCGGAATTCTAATGCCCAATTAGAATTCCTATGACTAGGAACATTTTTACAATACTTCATTTATTAATTCTTCGTCACTCATATTCTTAACACTTAAGAATGAAGAATTAAGAAGATTGTATGGAATAATATCAAATATTAACTAAGCCTTAATAAAATAAATAAAACAATTATTTATTATATTTATTTAATAAGAAATTAATGCCCAAAACAATAAATGCTGGCTCCTAGGGCATACATGCATGTCTAACAGTCTCCCACTTGCACTAGAGCCAATCGGTAACCCTCATCTTCTCAAGATGCCGATCTAACTGCTCCTGAATAAGTGGTATAGAAAACGGATCTGCTAGGTTCTCCGTAAATGCTATTATCTGCATTACTATATCTCCATTTCCAACGAAATCTCTTAGGAGATGATAGTAGTAACGAACTCGGCTCTAGTGGTTGAATATGCAATCATTTCCTGTTTGGAACTCTTCCAACTAATTGCACCACTATTATAAAAAATAGACTTTCTATCATCTGATTCGATAGAAAATCAAATTTGTGTATCCTTTAATCTTTAATACTCATTTTCCATTAGTTAAGACTAAACTCTTAGTTACTTAACTAATGTCCAGTGTTATTCACTTGGATTTGATTGATGTCTGCAAGTGACACTCACTACATGAGAAACATCAAAACTTGTACATAATATCACATATATAAGATACCCAATAGCGGAAGCCTATGGTATTTTTCTCATGTGATCTCTCTCTTCAGTTGTGTCAAGACACAAACTCTAGAGATATAGATTTCATGTTTGAAAGGTAATAAAACCTTTCTTAAAATCTAACATATTGAACAACTTCAATATTTTATGTACATACTTTGAGATAATCCTATTAATTTTTAGATATATCTCTATAGACTCGAACCCCAAGAATATAGGTTGTTTCTCCAAAATCTATAATATAGAAAATTTTAGATAATCAAACTTTTACCGGAGTAACCATACTTACGTCATTTCTTATTATTAGTATGTCATCTATATATAATACAACAAATGTTATAGTACTCCCACTGACCATTTTATACACATGAGGATCATCAATGTTTTACAATATAGCCAAACAATTTGACTACCTCGTCAAAACATATGTTCCACATTCTAAAATTGATATCTGATATCACCTCTTTGTAAATGATAGGATTGTCACTAGACACATCATCTCCAATTTACAACAGACTTAGATGGAACTTCATTTAGGATCTAAGATCGATTAAATGGACCATATATACATCAACATGTATTAATTGCTCATTTATTAATCATTAATCATATTTAAACAATAAATATTATTTAACGATATTCTAGTGCCATCGCATTTATTATTGAAATAAATGTAATAATCATTATTCCGAAAAGAAAAATTCATATCTATTCTTAACAGGAACGAAAATAATGTTTTAAATACTAGAATTACATAAATAGTCTTTTAAAATATGATTAAATGAAAACTAAATAGATAAATCTCCAACAACTAATGCAACAACTCTTGCTCCATTTACCATCCTTAGAGCAATCTCATCTTCAGTCAACTCTCTACTTCTTCTCAGATCCTGCAACGATACACAAACACGTGAAGTTGCTTCTGAGTATATTATCAAAGAAGTAGTTATTTAGACCAATTAAGAATTAGTCTTTTAATGAGCATACCATCTGAAGGTTTGTCATTGTCCTTGACCTTCAAAGACTTTAGATATTCTGTGCAATTTCTTTTTCAATGCCCTTCTTTGTTGTAATGGAAACACTTTCCTTTACTTGCAACCTTCCCTTTAGTTTTGGTCACTCCCCCAGTTGGTTTCACTTCAGAAACCGTCTTGTTCTTTGTCTTCTTCTTTGACTTGAAAGAGGCCAAAAGAATAGTATCAATGTTCATACCCTTCATTGTAGCATGAGCAGTGCACAACATATTGTGCAGATCAGATTTGGAACAATGAAGTTTGTTCATGTGGAAATTCATTATGAAAGGCCCAAAAGAAGAAGAGACGGTAGAATTAAGTCTACTTCAAGCTCAGAGTCAAGGAAGATATTTAATTCTTCCAATCTCTCCAATAAACCAATCATATTTAATTCTTCTTGGTTAGTCAGATGATAGCTATATGGCTTATCCCCATAATGCCAAATCACAGACTAGTTATGTTTTCCTTTGTGGAGGTACAACTATATCTTAAAGGTCCGTTAAGTAGACCCTAGTTGCTACCTTATCTAATCACACGAAAATCATTGCTTTATATGAGGCCTCACGAGAATGTGTATGGCTAAGGTCATTGATACATCATGCTCGTGTAGTATAGCGAGCGGAGTTGACGCCTCCGCTATCCTGTATGAGGACAATGCTGCATGTGTTTTACAAATGAGTAGTAGGTATGTTAAGGACAATCTTACGAAACACATTGTGCTTATATTCTTTTACCCACATGAACTCCAGAAAAGTGGTGTATTCCTTGTTGAGAAGATTCGCTATAGTGACAATCTAGCACATTTGTTCAATAAAGTCATGCCTACATCCACTTTTAAAAAACATGTTCACAAAATTGGAATGCATAGGCTTGGAAGCATAGGCTTGGAAGGCTGATGCCTTAAGAGGGAGCAACAATGTTTAGGCACTCTTGAATATACATATCTAAAAATCCTGAGGATCATGCCCTGAAAGCTTATGTTTATACTCTTTTTCCTTTAGCTAAATTTTCTCCCACTAGATTTTTTTAGGCTAAGGTTTTTAACAAGGCATGAGTATGAGTCGATAATAACTAAGGTTAATGAATTTTATGGGAAAAAAAAATAAAAGAGTCACATCCATCCAGATTCCAGACCACACATATATCTTTGGAAAAAGAAATCTCCATACCCAAACTAATTAATATGAACCATATACATATCAATTTACATTTTTGTCAATTAAAATAAATCCCAAGCAAAAAAAAAAAACTGAATTAATAAAAAACATATATAATAACCTAAAAGATTGATTAATTAACTTTGTAGGATATGGTAAAATTATGGTGTATTTATATATTACAGAGCTGCAAATCATGCATAATTAAGAGGAGGATGAAATGGAGGATAATGTGGTTGAGGAGGATGTTCTGGGAGAGGGCGATGAGTGTGAGTGTTTGAGAAGCACAACCGGCGGCAAGACGCTGGTGTTTCTCCTTCCTTGCTCCTTCATCAATTCGCCGGCGACGCCTTCCAATTTCTGCAAATTTGTGATTCCGGCGAGCTTCCTCCCTTGAAACAGTATAGATTCCACGTTCCTCTGTCTCAACATTTCGTCTGCAATATCACTTGCCGATGTTCTTTTTCTGCCCTCTAAAATTTGAGAATGTCTCTTTCCAAAAATTCCATGGCCTTGAATCCGAATATAGTTGCTCTTGCTGCTTGCTTGTCCAAATGCCAGTGATAATGCTTGATCCACCTGCATTTCAGCATTTATATATGGATCATGATTCATCATCTTGCTAATTAATTTACAAATTTGTTGGCCAAGCCTAGCACTAGTGCTTGGGAGATAATTGAATGGAGACCGTTTAAAGTCAAGTCTTAAAAATGTGTCACAATATAGAAAAAGAATTAATTCAATTTTTAGTCCTAGATTTATAGGTGGCAGTCAACTTTTAGTTCTTTTTTATCAAAACATCCTCATTTGATTATAGTATTATTGTGTCATAACCATTTTTGGTTCTTCCTCAACAAAATCATTGAAAGGCATTTAAATACAATCACATTTTAATCTTTTTTATACAAAGTAAGGCGACCAGTTATATTTTTTATGTTTATTTTTTTTAAAAAATTCATAATTGAAAACCGGAATCTCCTTGTATTTTACAAAATTTAAACTGTTTTTGGATAGAGGACAAAAAAATGGTCCTATCACAATAATATTAAGACTAAAAGTAGATGTTTCGAAAAAAATGACTTAAAATGTACTGTCAACTATAAATCTAGAATAAAAATGAAATTAACTAAAAAAAAAATAAAGTTTAGTTATTAAATTTTAATTTTTAGATGTGAAGTGAACTGAACATACATACCATGTCGGCGGCTCCATCTCCGGCAATGGAAACGAATGAAGCCGGCGAAGACATGAAATTTCCGGTGCCGGAATCTGACTCGCCGTTGCCCAACGACACCACCAACAAATCTTCCACTCCGTTGCATAAAGGGAAGTCGCGCTTGTTGTTGAGGACGTGAGTGATGGCGGCAGCAGTGGGATTGTTCATCGCCACCCCACCACCCACGGCTGAGATTCTCGTCTTCCTGTCCACTGACTTCATCTCCACCGTTCGATCCGCAACCGTGGCCCCACACACCTCCGCCAACTTGAAATCACACCCCTCCATTTCCACAGCATCGGCTCGGGAAAACAAGAACGGCGCGCCGGTCCTGAGGTCGTAGCACGGGATCAAAACCGGCTTCACCATCTCTTTCAGAGTTGAACCTCCGAAAACCTTCTTGAACACCTTCGACGGCCGGAAAACCCGTCGGAAAACCCCCGCCGGTGATGCCAGCGAAAATTTCCGGCCGTTTTCAACTATAAACTTCAGCGCTTCCTCAGCAGTAAACATTGGAGCACCCCCATCTTTCCTACGCGTAAAAAGCAACCCAGCCAGAACCCCTCCGGCGCCGGAGCCAGCAACCACGTCGAAGAAATCGGCGATGTGGGCAGTGGAATTTCCAGATTTCCGGCGAAGAATCGCTTCCAAATGAGCCAAACACTTAGCGGCGAGCACCCCATCTGTGGACCCACCAGCATCAATGGAAAGAATCCGCACCTTAACTCTCGCTTTACCGGCCACCGATGACCGCTTCGGATCATCACATCCGTAGAGAAACTTGTTCTCCAGGACAGAAAAGATTTCATAAGTAAGCTTGTCAATTTCCATTGTGGAATCCAGCATCGAGACAGTGGAAACTGAAGCCATTACCTTAACCTTTTCTGCAGATCGTGTTTTCAAGAAACCAATTACGTTTATTTGGGTGGAAGTGAAGATAAGAACGGAGTTCAAGGCTCTATATATAGAAAGCTAGAACCAAAATTGTTGTTCAACCTAGTGAAGCTAATCGGGACATCGGGTGCCACTAGATCACACGGTCTTTGACAGTTACTTATTTTCTTATTATAAAGTTTTAAGTTCAATTTTTAAGGAGAGTTAAATTACAAATAAGTTATAAAGTTCTTTTTTACTTGTTGAGTTTAATATTATTTAGAGTAAAAGCGTCCCTATTAATATATCTTAGGTGTGTTTTCGAGGGATGAACACTTATGTGGAGGAACGAGAGAGATGAAAGATCACATAAAAATGGAACTCAAACAAAAATAAAAGAAATTTGTCACATTTTGCGTGCAAGGCAGCTGCGTAGACAGTCGCGCTCAGTCGGGCGCGTGTTGCTGGAAAATCACCCCTCACATTTGTTAAAAACTCCCTCCCTAGTTTTTACTATTCCAAAATCTCCACAAAAACAACTAATAGAGATGGCGTAAGGTTTCAAAATAATAAGCTATTGACTTTACATTTAATTTTAATCACTTTGCCTTGTTGTCCATTACCAGTTAAGATCATAAAATAAGATTTTTCAATGCACAGTGATTATAGATTTCTCTAATTACTCAAAAAGAATAGTAAACTCTACACTGACACTTGACAACCAGTTGAATTGGTTCTTGATTAAATATATTTATTTAATTTGATTAAACATATTTATTTAATTTGATTGCAGCAGCTAAGCAAGCGTGGGAAGGTGGAGCCAAGCATGAACATCATGGAACATTCCTGCGGTTAGGTGTGGTGGCGATTAATCGGCGACGGATGCATAGGTAGTTTGAAAGAGTGAGGAGGGAAAATATATTGTTTTGGCGGCCAATGATTTTGACTTTTACTTTTATTCTTCTGCGCTAGTACATACTTGTAATGGAATTTTGTGCTAAAGATAGATTAGAATATTAGATTCTCACTTTCTTTAACGATTTAAATTAAAGCACTTATTATTGTGTATTTTAATTGGTATCCACTGTGCTTTCTTTCAAGTAAAATTTCAAATTTGGGTTTTAAAATAAAGCGTATTTAACACATTAAAGAAAAATACATTTTTACCTGTATAATTATTTTAACTTTTTTCGGTACTACTAATTATATTACAATGTATATAGTATTTGTCCACATAATTTTTCAATCTAATAAAGCACAAAGAATTAATGTTCATTTTGATGTTCGAACCTGTAACCTCCCATTTAAGATAGTCACAGAGATATTAGCTACAAGCTACTTACCATGTAATTATCTGACTTAGAAATTTACTTTCCGAAATCATTATAGCATTACTTCACGTCTTCACCAATAATTTAAAGCGATTCTTTTAAATTTCTCTTTGCCAAGGAGAAGATGCGGGTTCGATTCCCGCTATCCGCACAAGATCAAGATAAAGTAATCTATATATCTATCTATATATCTATATATTAATATATTAATCTATGGTCATTTTTTAGAATCTTAAAAAAAAAAAAAGAATAATGATAACATTTTATGGTTAAGTCTTGTGAATAAAGTGCAAAGACAGATATTTCTATACATGCAATTTAAATTTTGATTTAAATTAATTAAAACTCAATGTGTACTAAATACTAGATATTTCTAATTAAAATATAAAAAAGTGTCCATCTTTCTCTTCTTTGTACTGATTTATGCTTGCATTGGGAGTGAACTTTTCGAAGCATTAATAAAAGATAAATTCAGTATAGAGTGTCACTACAGACCTCTTTCATTTTCTGGCCTTATTTTTTACCACTAAAAAAATTGGTCGCAATAAGTGATTAGTGACTGGAATTTTCGGTAGAGGGACGTGGTAGTTGGAATTTCTAATCACCTTAACGATGTGGTCAGAAAGTCTGACTACCATTTGTATGGTTGTCAAAAACGGTCACCGGATTTAATGTTTTAAACTATAGTGCATTTGTGGCTATTTTGGTGGTTGGAATGTCTGACCACTATTCAAAAGTCGTTGGAAGTTTCGACCACGAAGTTAGGTAGTCAAGAAATATTTACGTTTTGAATTTTTTTAAATTGGTCTGTCTTTCTAACCACCAAGGGGTGGTTGGAAATATATATATATATATATATATATATATATATATATATATATATATATATATATCTTCCCTCGAGATAAGTTTTAAGGCCAACCATTTTTCTCTTTTTTTTTTACCACTTTCTACTGGTTTCTTCATTTTTGCAGGAGATTTTTCACCAAATCACTCACAATAGTGTTGAAATCAAGATAAGGTATGTGTATATATTATTAGAACTACCATTTATGTCATTTCATTAGATCTAGCTTTAATTTTTATTTCTTTTTTTTTTTGTATATATTCTTGTGAATACATTTTAAATTATTTATTTTATGATTAATGTATAGTGCTCATATAATGTTGAAATCCAACACAGGTATGTATATATATTCTTAGAACTACCATTTAATCATTTATGTGATTTTTTAAATCTATCTTTGATATTTTTTTTTTTGTATATATTCTTAGGTTGTGAATACATTTTTAAATTATTTATTTTATGATTGAACAATATATAGTGTGCATATATGTATATGTGTGTGTGTCTATATATATTATTTATTTATTTATGTTTTAAGAATTATTTGTGTATTTATGATTTTTTAACCTTGCATTTTAAATGTGTGTTTATTAATTAATATGTTGGTATATAATTATTTAAAATATTTATATTATTTGTAATATATTTATATATGTTGTGTTTGTATTGTATATACTTTTACAATTGTCGTACATGACTAATATACACGAACATCGGAAATGGGTGTATAACCGATTGTTACTAGGAAAAATGAGGTACACTAATGAGTTTTTAGCAGGTGTTCAGAAATTTAAAAATTATGCAAGCACACCTCATGTATATGAGTATTCAATGAAGATTAGGTGTCCATGTAGTAAGTGTAAGAATACAGTACACTTATCTACAGTTGATGTTCGTTTTCATTTGTATAGAAAGGGTTTTGAACCGAATTACTGGGTTTGGTCGCGTCACGTTGAACATGCCCTCTCAATACAACTACATATGAACGATCGCCCTAGTGAAAACGATCGATATCAACAAATGGATTTTTATGTATTTGGTCTATCATTTGTTTCATTAAATGCCGAAAATGACCAAGACAAATTAAGAGCCACATAGTAGTGCAAGAAACTTCTATGATTTATTAAATGTTGCGAAACAACCTTCACCAATGAATGTTAGTGAAGAAACAGAGTTGGCATATACATTGATGATGATGAATATCAAGACAACTTTCAATATACCGCAGCTAGCAATTGACATATATCTTAATATAATAACCGTATAATGGGTCCCGACGATGGTACCAGGTATTATGATGCAAAACAAAAAAAAAATACTTACAAAACTTGGTCTTGGACATGAGAAGATTGATTGTTGTGCAGTTGTATGTTGTACTATAAGTCTGAAATCAATGACATGCACTGTAAGTTTAAATTTGTTGTGAGCCAAGATTTAAACCACGCCCACCTGTATCTACTTGTGCAAAAGAGGTGACACGCAAAAGAATACATTACTTTTCTCTCATCCCTAGATTGCAATGCTTGTATGTATCATATAGCTATGCTTCACACATGCGGTGGCATTATGAAAATCACTGCGAACATGTATTATGTGTCATCCTTCATATGGTGAAGCATGGAAGCACTTTGATGGAAGGTTTCTTGATTTCACACTTTGAGTAGAGAGTTGCAAGGAAATTGTCTGACACATTGCAGGATGTGCGTTTAAAGTTGGAAGAAGGTAAGTGACACCCAAGATGGATGTTTGATCTCGTTTTGGCCCAGTATCGATCGCCTCATTCGCGATAATGAGGATGTCAAAAAGACATCCGAAAAGAATAAAAGAAATAGACATTCATATTAGGGGAGGGGGGGACCATCATTGCATACTGCAGGCTCAATCCCTACGACTGAGCATAGACGATGATGGGTAAGTCATTTCATGATTATATATAAATAAAGTTATAAATTTAAGCACAATATGAATACTTGGTTTATTATTCTTGGATTGAAGGAAAAGTCATGGATGTAATATGACAAAATTAAAACAATAGGACTAAATGTGACAATGCTATAATAGTCGAGTACTAAAAGTGAAAATTGTTCAAAGTTAGGGATGTAATATGATAAAATTAAAAGAATAGGATTAAATGTGGCAATGCCACAATATCGAGGACTAAAAGTGAAATTTGCTCTTAGTCATTGAGTTTGAGAGACAAATTTTTTTTTTTCATTAGAGTGTAGCTAAAAATTCAAAATTATTTTGGTTTCTAATAAGTTTACTAAACATTACTAGTTGAATTATATATCACGAATTTAAGTATGTTGTTGTTTTCATGTCAATAAGTTAGAGTGAGTATTATCTATAAGCACCTTCAATTCATTATTTCCATTTTCTACTATTAACAAGACATCACAAAAAACAAGCATATTATGTCATAGCAATGTCTTTCAATAATTTGAGAATTTGAAGTGCAATTGTTAATTTTTAGCTACACTCTAATGGCACAAAAATGTGTCTGTCAAACTCAATGACTAATTAATTATTTAATACAGAGTACAAAATGATATAAATAAAAAATGACTAAAGTGTCCCTCAATAATTTGAAATTTTAAAATGCATTATTAATATTAACATATATAATTTGTTAGCGGTGGACCAAAATTGCCACTTTACACATAATTAAAAGGGAAAATATGTGTATGTTAATAATTCATTGACCGAGTTTACAATATTAGTTAATGGACTAAAATTGTCATTTTCATTTTCATACTCCGTTCACATGTTTAGTGTATTATTATTCGTATTTTTCATGTCCTATACGCTGTATATATGAATATAATTTTAGTCGAAGTCTCAATCGAAGCCATTAATCTCAGTCGAAGTCTCTTCGACTGAGATTATATTCATATATATAGCGTAAAAGACAGGAGAAATACGAGTAATAATACACTATACAGGTGAACAGACAATTTTACCCCTTCGTTCGACCTCAACTTAACCAAAACTTGACTAAATGACCAACATTAGAAAGAATTTGAAAGTCAAAGGACTTAAATTGTCCAAATTAAAAGTCAGGGACTAATTTTGGAAAATCAACATAGTCGGAGGACCATTGCTGTAATTAACTCTATAAATAAATACAAACTTAATCCATTCAAATTATTTTCTCTCGCAATAACAATCCTAAAAAAGTTATTTTTTAATATACCCAATCGGAATTTAATTAGATTGGTTTTTTATCGTCAAAATTTAATATTTTAAAACAAAAAAAAAAAAAACAACAAAACAACGTAGTAAAAAAAATAAAAATTATAGGGGGTGTTTGGCAATCAGCTGATAACTGATTGGGTTAGCTGATAACTAATAGTTGATTCTGTTAACTGGTTTGACCAGCTAGTTGTATTAACTGGTTATAAAAAAGTTTTTGGTAAATTAACTGTTAGCTGATAGCTGATTGTATGTAAAATGACCTATAAAGACAACATTGTGCTAATTTTTTAATTTTTTATTACTATTTATTTGTATTTATTATTAATTGTTGTTGTTGTTGTTGTCATCGTTGTTGTTGTTGTTGTTGTTGTTGTTCTTGTTCTAGTTGTTGTTGTTGTTGTTGTTGTTGTGTTGTTGTCAATAAAATGTTAACTAATAAAATTTTTGTTTGATTATTAAAAATGTTACAATTATAGATGAAGACTTTGTAGTTAATAATAGTTGAACATCAAAAACATCAATTCAAATAAAATTAGAATAAGAAGGATAAGTAAAAAAAAATAAAAAGTAAATAAATAAAAGCATAAGTCAGTACTAATAATTTAACATAATAGTTAATAGTAGTGCTTCTTGAGCATAACAACCAAAAATTTGATCCATCTTATTAGTTTCTAGTTCAAAATCAAACCTTTCTTCACGAAAAGTCTCAAACTTTGGATTTTTCTTAATTTTCAAATCTCACCACTCATTAGTAGCACTAATAGACTAATAGTTCCCTTCTCAGGATTGCATCCTAATCCTGTCTCTCTTCCTTTGAGTTGTTTCCACAAACCCCATCTAATTCTCATCCAATCTACCTTGTTTTTTAGTTTCATTTTATCCCATTTAAGGTTGTATTTTTTTTGAAATTCTGCTTCTATCTTCTTCCACAGTAACCTTCGAGTGGTTATCCCACCGTTTTTCCCTTTACTTTTTTCAACATATTGTATACAAAGATCACAAAGAATGTGGAGCTGTTCTTTTTGACCAACTAACCCTGCCTAAATCTTTATCATGTTGGTTTCATTGTTGTTCTCACTTTGACCTTCAAGTACATTTTTTTTCGATTCAGTGCCATCCAAGTAATAACATAATAATAAATTAATTTCTACTCATGAAAAAAAAAATAGAAAACCAGAACATACATCGACAAGAAATAAAAAATATATACCAGAAAATCATCAAATATATACCCAGAAATAAGAACTCTAATTTAAGCATTGTATTTATTCAATACTCACCTAAATAAATCACAAATTAAAGATAATTCACCACATAACAATTGATGTCTAAATATAAATTCACACAATATAAAATTAAAAAAATATACAGAACACCAGGAGACTAGAACATACCTCCCAAGAAATCAGAAAATATATACCTAGAAATAAGAACTCTAATTTAAGCATTGCATTTATTCAATACTCACCTAAATTAACCACAAATTAAAGATAACTCAGCACATAACAATTAATGTCAAAATATAAATTCACATAGTTCAAAATTATTAAAAAAAAAAAAACATAACACGAAAACCGGAAAATTACACTAAAAAATATGTACATAGAAAGTCATAAAATATATACCCATAAATACATATTGTACAAATGACATTTGCTTGAGAAGAAAACACATTTTAATCTTTGATTTTGCATATGAGCTAATTCTACAGTGGGAGAAAACCAACAAAAAATATACATTTTTCATTCAACACAAGTGGATTGGAGAGAAATATATATGGAGGGGATAATTAACATTGGAGAGTAGGAGTGGTGACCAGCGATTGGAGAGAAACAGTGAGGACTAGCGAGAGCACCTTGGACCGGCAAGAGTAGTGGCAACCGGTGTGAGACGGTGGGTCGGAGAAAGTAGTTGCGAAGGTGAGCAAGCACAAGTGATAACAAGCAGAGGCAGTCACAAGTGAGAAGAGGCGGATAAAAATGAGTGAAATGATAGAGTTGAAAGATGAATTCAGATTAATTAGAGATTTAAATATGGATAGAAGAGTCATTTTACAATTAATTTACAACAATTTGATTAGAAACGTCGGGTACTACAACGTTTTGTATTTTAGATGATTGGGTCAATCAGTTAATACCAATAAGTCATTTACCAAGATGAGAGAAATTGTAATTGTATTCAATAATACTAAACGCAATTGTTTAGGTTACAGGTGTGTATATATATATATATATAATGAGAGTCATAGTCTGAATCAAACATAGACTCATAGTGTGACTTGACTACGTAGAGTCCTAATGCTCCCCCTCAATCGAAGGGTATGGAAACAACCTGTAGCTTGTCTCTCAAGAACGAAAACCGAGGCCAAACCAGTGGTTTAGTAAAGATGTCCGCAATCTGGTCTTTGGTCGAAATAAAATCAATCTGGATGTCTCCTGCAGCAACTCTGTCCATCACAAAGTGATAATCAATTTTCACATGCTTTGTATGAGCATGAAAAATTGGATTAGCACACATATATGTGGCACCAAGATTGTCACACCACAGCTTTGGCACTAGAATGGTGGGGACTCCTATCTCACGTAGGAGGGAGAGAACCCACAACACCTCAGCACAAACATCTATTAGAGCCTTGTATTCAGCTTTAGTAGAAGATCTCGCAACAGTCCTTTGTTTCTTGCACATCCACGACACTAGATTTGTCCCAAGAAAGACAACATAACCACTGGTGGACTTACTGTCTTCAGGACAACCAGCCCAATCAGAGTCTAAAAACGCATGTAGATGAGTTGAATCAGTCTTCCTCAGGCACAGTCCCATAGAGAGAGTTCTTTTGACATACCAAAGCACACGTTTGAATTGTTCCCAATGCATAGTGGTAGGAACATGCATATGCTGGCAAAGAAGATTGACTGCAAAAGATAAGTCAGGCCTCGTGACAGTCAGGTACTGTAATGCACCAGCTAAACTCCTGTATTTCGTGGGATCATCAAAGAGATCCGAATTGACAGAGGCAGGCCGTGAAGCAGAGATAGGAGTAGCAAGAGGCTTGTAGTCTGTCATACCAGCACGCTTGAGTATATCTGTCATATATCTATGCTGAGAAACAATAACCCCATCAACAGATTTAATCGTTTCAATCCTAAGTAAGAACCCTGGCTCACCAAGGTCTCTAATCTTGAAAACATTAGATAACTTAGTGAGCAGAGTACTCAGAACAGCCTAATCATTGCCCATAACAAGAATATCATCGACATAGACTAGCAAGTAAACAGTAGCTGAATCTTGAGAAAAATAAAATAGGGAAACATTAGTCTTTGAAGCTTTAAACCCAATAGATAATAGGAATGTATGCAAATGAGTGAACAAAACCCTTGGAGCTTGCTTTAAACCATACAAGGACCGCTGTAGGAGACAAACATGAGTAGGAAACTGAGGATCAATGTAGCCCAGTGGTTGTCGCATATACACTGTCTCACTTAATGCACCATTCAAGAATGCATTGTGCACATCTAGTTGTCTCACACACCAGCCAGACGAGATAGTAAGAGCAAGAAGTAACCTGACCGTAGTCGGCTTGACTACGGGAGAATGTGTCAAAGAAGTCCTGGCCAGGAACCTGATTGAACCCCTTAGCCACCAACCTGGCTTTGTGCCTCTCAATGGAGCCATCAACCTTCCTCTTGGTACGAAACACCCATTTACAACCAATTATGTTCATATCATCCTTGGGTGGAACCAAAGACCGTGTCTAATTCTGCAAGAAGGCATTAAACTCCTGATCCATCGCGTCTCTCCATTCATAGTGCTTGACCGCCTACGTGTAACATGTTGGATTAGACGCAGCCACCTGCACACTCAAGCTTGTAATTGGAGCAAGAGACCGACTCCGTGTGGCCATAGAGTGAGTCCGCTCTATGGGATGGGCAGTGCGACCATGAGGACGGTCACGAGGCCGCTTCTGAGCAGCCACAGTAGGAGAAATAGGAGAGAGTGGCATGGGATGCAACACTGTCTCAGCCCAGGGAGACGACACACGAGCCGTAAGAGCCTGCAAAACAGTCCTAGTAGCAAAAGGAAAACACCCCCTCATCAAACCGCACATGAAGACAAACAAATATCTTATTAGTCTGCAAGTCCATGCATCTATAACCTCTAAAAGACTCAGGATACCTAAGAAAAACACAAGGAGAGAGGACCTATAAGACATCTTATGACGATTGTAAGGTCGTAAATGCGGATAACACAGACAACCAAACACACGAAGAAATGATTAAGAAGGTGGGGATTTATGCAACAGAGCATGAGGACTAGTATTCTCAAGACTAGAAAAAGGCATTTTGTTAATCAGAAAGACAACAGACTCAAAAAAGCAAATTGCCAAAAACGGAAGGGCACAGAAGCACAAGACATGAGAGCAAAACCAATCTCAACCACATGTCTGTGTTTTCTTTACACACGACCGTTCTGTTTGTGTGTCTAAGCACAAGATTGCTTGTTGTTGATACCTAGCTGCTCAAAAACATAATGCAACTTCTTATACTCAGCACCAAAGCTGTCAAAGATAGCATATATATCCAATTTCAATTTCATAGGATAATACCAAGTAAAAAGAGAAAAGTCATCCACAAACAAGACAAAATAACGAAAACCATCAGAGGAAAGCACAAGAGATGGTCCCCAAATGTCTGTATAGACTAAATCAAGTACATCTGAACTAATAGACACAACACGTGGCAATGGGAAACACGCAGATTTATCCATTTGACACGCAGAACATAAACTAGAAACAACTTTATTGGACTAACTAACCGAATAGGATTGTAAGACACGACTAAGAGCACGCTGGTGTGGATGATCCAAACGATCGTGCCACGTGGAAGCCGAAGCAAGTGTAAACAAAAAAGCAGAAGGAGAAACATCAGCAACCGGTAAGGTGTAGAGTGCACCCGAACTACTGCCCCGCAGAAGGATTTCATTGGTCTGAATATCCTTCACAACAAAAAACGAGGGGTGAAACTCAAAGAAAACTTTATTATCTAACACAAAACGCTAAACTGATAATAAAGAAGTAGACAGATTCGGAACATGCAAAATATTAGACAAACGTAGAGTCCTAGAAGGAACAAATAGAGAGGCATGACCTACACGACTAATAGATAGATGCGTACCGTCACTGACACAGAGAGTGTCACTACCATTATACTCATCTGAACCGGAGAGGGCCGCTATATTAGGATTGGCATGATGCGTAGCACCTGTGTCTGGAAACCAAGTGTGAGACCCCACAGTGTTTGACAAGCCATCTCCTTGATACACGAAATTAGCTTGCAAAGAAACAAATTGAGAGAGTTTGTAACATGCAAGAGCAGAATGACCAAAGGTCCCACACACTTGACATTTAATCTGATTCATTCTGCCATGCCCCCTACCTCCTCCTCTTTGCTGCCAAGGAATGACCAAAACCCACGCCAGGAAGACGACGCACCATGACCACGCTGCGGAGCACATCCAGCGTGACCAGCAGCCATGCGCCCGCCACCGCGACCGCGCTGCCAGCCTCTATGAGCCGCGAACACCGTCAGCGCCTGACCAACAGCAACAAGATCATCGCCGGCGATGAATTCCTGCGCACCTAGTACATCCGCAAGTTCTTGAAGAGTCACTAGATGTCCGCGAATAGCCAATGAAGCGGAGAAACCCCGGAAATCCAGCCAAAGACCGCGAAACACGTACAGATTCTACTCCTCTAGGGACACCGCCCGACCAGCGAGGGAGAGGTCTTCAACCGCGGCTGAGGTAATCCACCGTCGACATGTCCCCCTACCGGAGACCATGGAGTTGCCCGAGAAGATGAAGCTGACTCGAATGGGAAGCCGACGCCGGGGATTGCTCAATAGCATCCCAAAGGGCCTTCGACGTGTGCCGTCCAACAGCAATGGACATGACGTCCTCAGACAGAGAAGAGACGATCATGGAGAGCAGCGCCTGATCCCGTCGCACCCAGGGTGCGTAAGTTGGATTAGGTTGAGGAGCAGGGCCTTCGGTTGTCGCAGGAAGAAGCGCAGGCGGACACTTGTTCGTTCGAACCATCAACAAAACCAATAAGGCCGTGACCACACAGAAACGGGAGAACTTGTGTTCGCCAGGACAAATAATTGCGATGATTAAGTTTGATGCTCACAAAGTGATGAGCGGTAGAGAGGGAGGTCACGGTAGACGAAACCGTCGACCCGGAAGCAATATCTGAAACGGTCCGCTCGGAGGAGTTCACAGATCCGTCATGATTAGCCATGGGAACAAGAGAAACCCAAGCAACAGATACCAGATGAGAGCAATTGTAATTGTATTCAATAATGCTAAACGTAATTGTTCAGGTTACAGGTATATATATATAACGAGAGTCATAGTCTGACTCAAACATAGACTCATAGTGTGACTTGAGTACGTAGAGTCCTAATAACCAAAATGGCAAAAACACTGCAAATCAACCAGCTAAATTGAGTCAAATCAACTCTTTTTTGACTGATCAGTCACTAACCAAACACTCCTATAGTCTCTTAAATTATATTCTAAATTCATAGTAGTACTAGTAAATTAAAGGAGTAAGTGTTTGAGGCAACAGAGAAAAACATATGTTGTGGCTAACCCCATCCCAGCCAATCCCTTCCCTTTCTAATCTAGGTGGCAAGTTTTTTATTATTATTTAATGTCATGTGTATTTGTAAGTGGAGAGAGAATTGGTAAATTAGAAATAGGAGAGAGAATGAGAAAAAGAAGAAAAAAGATGCTAAAATATGATAAAGTCCGTTGTGCACGGCAACTTTGTGTACTTTTTTATTTTATTTTTTTATTTCTTATCAATTATTTATTATATTATTTGGTTATTATATAATATAAATGTGAGACCACTTTTGAAAGTGAGAGAATATTGTAGGGATGTAGAATAAATAGTGAAGAATTTGTAAATTTGATGATGTAAAAGTGGAACCCATTTAAAAAAGTGAGAAATTTCTGGATTAAGGATAACCTAATATCCACCTGAAATAGTAATAGTCAGTCAATGGACATATCCGCACGTAGGATCGTTGAAGAATCTGTCGGCAGTCGGCGGATACACTTTTCCCTTTATTATCATTATTATTGCCAAAATTATTATTATTATTATTATTAGTTTCAGTGTTTGACACTTTGACCCGTGAATCACACAATGCATGCATGTACTATCATTGGGGAAGATACAATTGCCAGTTAATTTTCACTAAGAAATTATTGACATTTTGTCCGAAAGATTGCACTTTTTTTTTTTAGTCTCACTTCATTTAATTTTTGAGTTACATAAAAATAAAAAAAAAAAATGGATTACAGAATGCAATCTTGATTAACTTAGCATACAAGTATAAGTTTTATATTTCTGTATTAGCTCACGCAAATTAACTTAGCATACAAGTATAAGTTTTATATTTCTGTATTAGCTCACGCAAATTATACAAAATTATATAACCTGCAACGCTATTAGCATGAAGTCTGAACTTAAAACCATTTTCTACTAATTTGTGGGATCTTCGTTAGAATATTGTGCATTTTATTTGTTACAAAAAAATGTTAATATGCACATGAAATACAGATGTTGCGATCATTATATTAGTGATACTTTCAACCTTGTTTTCATAATGGCTTAGTTGTAATCATCTTATATTCGTAAATTTTTCTTTTCAATATTAAATGTCTAACAAAATGAGTTATATTTAATAAATTTAAAAATATTTATACTCAAATTTATTATTAAACCTTTAAAACAAAATATGTATATGCCCGGTACGTTTTATGATGGATAAAATTTTAAAGCAAAAACTTGTATGCGACCGTCTCACGGATCATTGTCAATGAGACGAGTCATTGGGTCAAGTCAAGATAAAATGTAATACTTATACTGATACGGAATAATACGGAAGAGTATATTCGTATTAATATATGGTAGAGTACAGGAAAAAATACTCTAAGTGTGACCGAGCTCCGTGACAGTGGGTCAGCGGCTCCCGGTCTCTTTAGCTGCTGTTCCAGAGGTCCCAGCAAAAAGCCCCCCTCTCTACATTAAATGTGCCTTTTATAGCGGATATGGCCAGGCCTACTCCGGTCGGGCTGCATGCAGGACACGTGGCAGACATGCACCGGTCACGCTATCGGTCCAATGCGCTTATGATAGGTGGATATGAGACCCCCACTTCGAATCCCGCCCGGGTTGCCGCGGCGAACCGGAGTGTATTGTACAAGGCTCGTCAGACCGGGAATTGAATCTAAGGGCCTGGCTGAGTCCTTTTTCAGAGAGAGAGATCGGGATACGGAGACCGGATTTTAGCCCTATCATCTAGCCCCCCAGCCCGGTCTTTTACGATCGCTGAGGAAAAAGTCCGGGCTGTAAGATCGGGTCCGGGTCAAACTATCCAAGGTTGATCAACAGAACGGGACAAGGAAAACGCCGTCGGCGGGTGTCGTCAGCCCTAGTGTCCACGTGTCACGTTCGCACGAACCTCGGAACTTGGGCCTAGGCTAGGTCTACGGCGCGGGGAGCCGAACCGTCAGCCCCTTCTTTCTCCCTCTATAAAAGCGTGGTGCGTACGGTGTTTTCGGCTTTCACGAACGAGACAAACTCAGAGCCTCCCGAGCTACCTATACTTCCCGATCTTTAGCGTTGTCGACCTCAGCACGTTTTCGAATTTTCTCTGACAGGTAACTCCCTTTGCTTATACTCGTGGATACATTCGTTTTACGATTTCGGGTGATCTCGAGTCCCGGGCTGACCTTAGTAAGACACCTCCTCGTCCTTGCTAGGTACAGCCATGAGCGGATCGGATAGTCAAAACCTATCCCACCACAGCTACGGTGACTCGGTCGAAGTCGGATCGTTCACGGTCTCGACTTATGACTCTGACCTCAACGCCATAGACACTTACTCAGAACCCGAGGGCTCGGTCCGGGCTCATAACCAACCGAGGGCTGAGAATGACGAAGCAGACTCTCGGCCTGTTATGGAGCCTCTTTACATGGAAGCAGGGCCCTCAGGTCGAGGAAAGCCTGCCCCTACGGCCTATGGTAGGGACTGGTTCGCCGGTCTACCAGTCGATTCTACGCCTCCAGTGGCCGCCAGCAGAATCCGATTAGACAGCAGCGGCCTGCGGCGACACACCAGTCTTCTCACTCGCGGGGAGATCGAAGAAGTCCGGGCCCTGTTAACCGGGACTGTTAACTACGAGACCAAACGGTCGTTAGGGAGCATCGTCGACCGAACGAATGGGGACTGGCTCGGGATGCACTTGGATTCCATCAAGGCCCCGTTGACCTTCCCGTTCCACCCCTTTTTGCTGGGTTTCATGAAATACTATGGTGTTTTGCCCGGGCAAATTGCCCCTAATGCCCATCGTACTCTCGCATGCTTCCCACAAATATGTAACCGCCACGGTCTCCCAGCGACTCTAGAGCTTTTTCGGTACCTCTTCTCGGTCCGGCCTCTATCTATCAAGCACGGGGGTGGCGTCCTATGCATACAGTCTCGTGAGCACTTCTGCAAAATTTTACATTTGCCCGAAAACAATAGAGGCTGGAAAAACCGGATCCTGTCGGTCCGATACCCGTGGCCGCTTCCTGTTGACCGAGAGTGGCCAGAGTTCGCGACGGAGCACAAACGACCTAGGAAAAGCCGGGCTCTAGATGACGCGGCCATAAAGATTTCCGCCGAGGAATACGAGTACGAGGTCTTCCGATCTCCCGAGGAATACCTGGAAGCAAACCTCGAGCCCCCCAGATATGATTTGCCCGAGAAGTACACGCCTAAGAGGGCGGTGGTGACGGTTGCCGTCAGACCTCCCCCTCCTGAGGCTGGGTCACGAGGTTTGTAAG